>NC_056741.1:384180754-384471573 GCF_019279795.1 Protopterus annectens | reverse complement strand
CTGCCACCTCAGTTCTTTTAACTCTAACAGAGCATCACAGTCTCCAAAAAACTGTCCAACTTGTTCCAGTACTATGAATTTAAACCTGTTGATGTTTGTGCATAGTGCACTGTGCTTACCTAGCGCATTACTGTTGTCTTTTCGTCTGATTGTTTTGACTACACTAGTTCTTAAACAGTGATAGAACATAAGCAATGGTTCCACTACTATTACAGGGTCAGTCCTATGATTTTCCAGCTTCTAGTTTAATTGGAAATATAACCATCAGTTAAAAGTAAACACAATAACATCGTAAAAAAAACAATGGTATTAAGTATTTGTTCAACTTACTCTTAGTTAGTTTCAAAAGTTATAACACACACATCACAATGACTATTGGTAAGAATTGAAAACATTTTCATTGGCCCTTGAATTAACATGAGGACATAATCATTGGTTTGAATTATTCTTTTGTATTGTGAAAAGAAATCTTTGGCCATTGGCCACTAATCACATCATATGCAAGATATGTATTCCTGTATACAGCATATTTATAGAGCATGGCTATATACTTTTTTCAGTTCTGATGAAGTTCCTAGCAACAATAAAGGAATGAAAGTGCTAGACAACAGTTCGGCCTCAGCTGTGTTTTTTCTCCATTCGTAATTTTATTAGTTACAAAGTTTTAATTGTTTATTGGCATTATTCTACTTTGCTTTACAGTCTTAGAACGGTTTTTCGTTTACATATATATATATATATATATATATATATATATATATATATATGTTGTTGTTGTTGTGTCTTTCGACTTTTTCCAGTTAGAGGTCGCCACAGTGGAACTCTAGTCCGCTAATGATTGGCAGTAGATTTTTACGTGCTGGCTTGCCGGGCCTAACGCACAACTTTCAACGAAGGAACGCCCATTCACGCATGTCGCCACACAGATGATGCTCTAACTGAGAATCGAACGGGCAACGTCTAACTGTGAGGCGACAACGCTACCGCAGCACCACCACCGTAGTTACACACACACACACACACACATATATATATATATATCTAGACACACACACACACACACATAACACACACGTGTGTATATATATATATATATATATATATATATATATATATATATATATATATATATATATATATATATATATATATATATATATATATACACACACACACACACACACACACACACACACACACACACACACACACACACACACACACAAACTCATTACCAGTCATTACACAAGTTACAAGAGACTGGAAAGGAGGTCAATTAAATGATCCTTGAACTTAACTCTAGCAAAAAAGCAGCACCAGCTACTCTACAAAAGACCAACAATTAAAAATAAAGCAGTGTAGAACAATTAAATCAAGAAACTTGGCTGTTTCTGATTAAGTATCATGCATTTTAATACCAAAGATAAAAATTAAGTAACAGAATTTTTAGATTTTACTGTTTTTTACATGAAAATTAAAAATGGACAAGGTTAAGTAACTTCACTCAAGACAGTTTTTCACCAGGTAAAGATTATTATGAAAACAAAAAAAGGCAATATATTTATTTTCCTGCTGAAATTTGTTTTATCTTCTTACCTTTCTACTCAGAAGACAAGCAGCTCTAACTAATGCATGTGCCGGCTACTGTAAGTTATACAGGTATAACATGGAGAGGAAAACAAAACCCTTCTGCTTGAACCAAAAGTGAACTGGCTATTATTTTCTTGCGACATCTCACAAATGTGCATAATATACTAAATGCAAATCTGAGACAGTAGTGATTATTCACAGAGGACACTTTCCTGTTCTTACCCTACATGACAACTAAACTGCACCTGTGGTTTATAAGCAGCATATGGTGACAGTGAAGTGGACTGATGCAGTAAACAGAGTACATACAAGTTACTGGGTAAAACATTAAGCGTACTAAGCACAAAACCTTTTACAAGGTGCAACCGCGTGCTGTGACCTGCAAAGAATCTCATAGCATGCAAGTGAAAACTAGTACACTCATACCAACAGAAACAGCCTTTATATTAGCAGCTCAGCACCTTCATGCCCAGTACTATATAATCTTAGACTATATCCCTTAACTAAGCAGAAATTGCACCAAATCCAGTACTTTTAACAGCAAACTGATATTAAAAGCCTCTAAAAAAATAAAATACATAGACTGGAAAAAAGGGTTCATGATCATATCTTCCATACAGTACAAATGCAATTACATCACTATGTGGTTAGTGACATGAATTTGTTTTTCAACTCCTTTGCACAATACCTCAAATATGATACCTCTCTGTACTTTTTCTCCTTGTGTGAGATATTACCAGTGACTACATGCTGAACTGAGGTTTCCTGTGTATACCTTGAAATATGCCAGTGGACTTTTTAAATGACACCCTTTGTTGTGAGCTCTTAAACAGACTTTTATAATTCTTTAAGAAACCTTCTTATTTTTTATGGTTTTATAAAGGGGTGTGTTTAAATTCACATCTATGACCAAGCCACTGACGGAATACCACAGATACCACTATGTGGAGTGCTTATGTGTTCTCCCTATGTCTCCATGTATTTTCTTTAGGTACTCGTTTCCTACTACTATAAAAATGTCATGTGTTGCATTTACCCTTACCTTTCTGGTTTTTGGTCATGGCAGAAAAGAAGCTATGGACAAGCCCACTTGCCTGGTTAACAAAGGCTAAAAAAATAAAACATGAAAACAAAAACATGAAACCACAAGGGACCCTGGTAACTATCGCCCTACAAGCCTGACTTGCCTGGTCTGCAAGGCTATGGAGCATATCATCATGGAACTCATTAACAGAGACATTGGGAACCTCCAAACTGTGGACCCCACCCAGTTTGGCTTTGTTAAGGGCAAATCATGCCTCCTAAACCTGGTGTACTTCTTTGAGACAGTTACCAAAGCATTAGATGAGGGTAAGGAGGTCCACACAGCCTACCTAGACCTTGCAAAGGCTTTTGACACCATTCCCCATTCTGGTATTATGGACAAACTCACCAACCTGAACATTAACCCCTACGTCACGAGATGGATTGCAAACTGGCTCATGGACAGAACTCACACGGTGAGAGTTGCAGACTCTAGGTCCGAGACTAAACCGTTTACAAGTGGCGTTACCCAGGACTCAGTTCTAGGACCCCTCCTGTTTGGTATATACTTCTCAGAGGTACAGGCAAGCACAGGAGGACTTTGGCTGACCAAGTTCGCAGACAACTGCAAACTAGAGGCCATAATTGATTCTCCAGCTGATGGACACCCTCCAGATGGGTCTCACTGAGACGGACACCTGGTGTCAAAATCATGGCATCAAGTTGAATGACAAAAAGTGCATAGTCATCCCCTATGGAAAAAAACAAAGTACCCATGAACTACCACATAGGTGGTAGTCCCCTAAATACAGAAAAAGTAATAAGGGATCTGGGGACCCAAGTAGATAGTAATCTCTCCTTTGATAATCATATTGCCAAGGTGGTTAGAAAATCCTTCTACATGGCCGACCTAATCTCAAAAGGGTTCTCATCCAGAACAAAGGAAGCTATTGTGCCTCTCTACTCATCACTTATTAGACCCATTATAGAATACAACGCCCCATTTGGGATGTGCCTTACAAGACACCTGCAACAGCTGGAAAGACCACAAAAGTACCTCACCAAGAGGATTACTGGCCTCAAACAGAAGACCTATGCAGCCCGACTAAAGAAACTCCAGCTGTACTCGGTTGCATACCGCTTACTCAGAGGTGATCTCTGCTTGACATACAGGGCCATGTTCAACTCAGAACTGATGGGTATACTCCACCTAAAAAAAACCCAAATCCCTGAGAGCCACATGCTCTAGGGATATAAACCTTACCACAACGATAAAGATTCCAATATACATCAGGCAGAGCCCCTCAGTAGCACTCTTCAAGAGAAACCTTGACGGGTGGATGGGAAAAAGAAAATTTACCCCCGGGATCACTGCAGTGGCTCTGCTGGACAGAGGCGCAGGGAGCTAATGGGTCTGCTGGTCAGAGGTCCAGGGAACTAATTTAAGGGGGTAGCGAAAGCCAACACACTCTGGCTAGGCTTATAAATGCCCTTGGGCAGACAGCCTAGTATTTACTTATGAACCTATGAACAAGAAAATTAACCATGACACAAGTCATTAAAAATACCACTGAGAACCATTAAAGAGAAAACAGCATAATTTAAAGGCACTAGGTGCAAGTCAAATGTTGAGTGAGACTCATGGAAAATGAAACATTGTGGGACACTGCAGAGGATGACGCCTTGGCTTATAAATGATTATGTCACAATTTCTGCTATCACTAAGCCATTCTACAGTAGGAGAAACACAAATGATCATTTCCACACTGAGTGATGCAGGGGTGCTAGTGCTTCAAAAATGACATGTACTATCAAAGATTTCCTCCCCAAATTTCTGCCTATAGCTATCGCTTAGAGGACATTTCATACTCTGCTGGAGACAGGCTCCTCTGGACAGTAAACAATTTCCATGCTGAATTTTAACACTGCCAAACATTTCTCTTTTTGTGCTAGAGAACACAGAAGAGTTTTCTACTTTCAGGGAATGAAAGACCCCCATGCAATACTACGACACAAAACACCAGCAAAAAAGAAAAACAGCCCCTGGGGCAAGTATAATCAGCTTGGCATTTCTGAACTAGTGAACTGACTGCAATTATTCAAGCAACACAGCTGTTTTCTGTTACACAACACACACAAGAAACTGAGAACTGTGTTCAGTTGCACAAAAAGAGCACACTGTATGCTTCAAGAGATGGAACATTCACTGGACAAACACAAATGTGAAGTTCAGGCATTTCCCAGTACATTATCTAACACAAGAACTACTGGATATGCCCATCTAAACCTTCATTCTCAGAGCACAATCTCTCTACATTATTCAGAGTAAGGAATGCATGAAAAGCAGACAAACCTGCCATTTTCAGTTTCTAAAACTGCCAACCAAATCTAACACATCTGGTAAATTAATGCTAATGTTGCAACTGGCTTTCTAATGGCTAGCTTTCAGATTAAACAAAATGTCTGAAAACAGTTCTGACAAAAACAAAATTAAAAAAGAAGCACTCAAGAATCTGATAAATGCCTTCTGGCAAGGAATCCTTTTGACTGCAATACCTATAAAACAGCCATGATTGCTTGAATCATACTACAAAAGGAAAAAGTACAACAAGCCATAAAATAGAACATTTCTGGAATTCTGATACGAAAACAAAAAATTCTGATACATAAAGAATAGTTGTGTAAAATCTTACCATAACCATAGATGTCCTTCTCTTCCATGTTTCAGTATTCATGCTGTGGGATTTCCTGCTTCAGGTGACCCGTTTGCTTCTATACAAAAGCTTAAGCCTGGCTGCTGTAGCTGCGTGGGACGTCACACGCAGGGCTATAAACCACGGACCATAAAGGTGACGTCTGCACACACAGACCTCCGAACTTGAAGCCCAGGATAAGGAGTACAGAAGAAAAGGTTGAGTATAAGGAGAAAATGTCCCTGAAGGACTGAGGGCTGTACAGATTAGCCTGTAGAGAGTGGATACAGAGGTCAAGGACCAAGCATCCAGTACAGATTGAGAAAAGGGGATATGGAGGGTGGGAAGGAATATTACAACATGGAAGAGAAGGACATCTATGGTTATGGTAAGATTTTACACAACTATTCTATGCCCTTCTATTCCTATTTTGCAGTATTCATACTGTGGGAGAGTACCACAGCTAAAAGGAGTGAAGGGAGGGGGCAGAGGTCAAGCATTCCAGGAATTCCTGCAGGACTAATCTGATCCTAGAGACCTGATCTAGCTTGTAGTGTTTAGTGAAAGTGTGAACTGTAGACCAGGTAATGGCTTCCATGATGGAGGGTATGTCCAGCTCTCTAAGGAAGGCCTTCGAGGTAGCCATGCCTCTAGTGGAATGAGCCCCAACTCCTTGAGGCAATGGTTTGCCATAATGTGAGTAGAAGAATAGAATGGATTTCCTGATCCAACAGGAAATTAATTGTTTGGAGACTGCCTTACCCAGAGCCCTGGGGTGGAAGGAGATGAAAAGTTGGTCAGATTTTCTGAACGACTTAGTGTTCGTCTAAGTAGAACCTCAGCTGTCTGTGCACATCTAGGGAGTGAAGGATCCTCTCTGAGGCATGGCCGGCCTTAGGCATAGGCCAACTAGGCGGCCGCCTAGGGCGCTGCTCTAGCAGGGGCACTTTTTCAGTATTTATTTAATGTGGGTAGACCAGAATGGGGGCACTGGGTGGTGTGGTGGGGGGCGCTGTGGAGCCCTTTTGCCTAGGGCACCAGTTGACCTAAGGCCGCTCCTGCTCTGAGGTATTAGTTGGAGACAGGAAGAAGGTAGGTAGGTGAATGGACTGATTTAAGGATAGCTCGTTCACCACTTTGAGCATGAAGGAAGGGTTTGTGTGCAAGGTCACCTTGTTATTGTGGAAGGTGGTGTAAAAAGGACAGGCCATGAGTGCCTGTAGTTCAGATACTCTTCTAGCAGAGACAATGGCCACTAAAAGAATGGTTTTCCATGTGCACATTTGTAGAGAAGCTGTGCTGGCTGGCTCAAAAAGAGGTAAGGTGAGTTTTTCCAGCATTAAATTGAGGTCCCAGGGAGGAGGAATGGGTTTTCTTGGTGGTCTGATATGTAGGATCCCACTCAGGAAAAGTTTAATGTCCAGTCTGGAGAGCAGTGGTGGCTATAAAGGCAAGCAGGCTGAAATGGCAGAAAGGTGGACTTTCACTGAAGAATATGCTAGTCCTTCCTTAATGAGCTCACATATATAGGTAAGAACAAGTGAAAGACCAGCCTGAAAGAGGTCCCTTTCCTTAAGGGAACACCATTTTGAAAATATCTGCCATTTAGACAAATTTTTCCTAGTAGTTAGTTTCCTGGCCTCCCTCAGGACTGAGAGCACATCCTCTGAGTAGTGTTGTCTGAAAGGGATCAAAAGGAAGGGAGGGAAAGTATACAGAACATACCCTTCCATGGAAAGCTGAAGGCATTCACTCTCCAGGCTAGAGGAGTGTAATCCCAGGTGCAGAATGTGTTTAGTTGTCTGTTCTGGGGGAGGCAAACAATCCAGTTGAGGTGTGCCCCACTGGTGCACGATGTCTAGGAAGATATCCCTGTGCAACAACCATTTGTGTTGTTGACAGGATGTTCTACTGAGCAAGTCTGCTTGTTTGTTTTCCTGAGAAGGAATGTAAGAAGCCTGCAGGAAAAGGTTGTGGTTGGCTGCCAGATCCCAGATTTGTAGGGTTATCCGGAATAACTGGTATGCCTTTGTCCTCCTTGTTTGTTGAGGTACCGCATGACAGTTGTGCTGTCTGCCACAATGTGGAGCAGCTCTGGTTACAAAATGAGAAGGAAAGCCTTTAGAACCAGCAAGATGGCAGTCATTTCTCTGACACTGATGTGTTGCTTTTGCTGGGCAGGGGTCCAACACTGTTGTACCTTAAAATCCTGTAACGTGCCCCCCCCCCCCATGTCTGATGCATCCGTGTGCATGAATTGAGTGGTGGTGGTGGTGGGGGAACTGCAGAGGAATGGCCTGGTTCTGTAAAATTAGCTGAATCCACCACTTTAGCTCTGTTTTCAGGCAGGGGGATAAGTTTGTCTAGTGGTTGTTGGCTCTGAGACCACACATTCGTTAGGTACCATTGGAATTTTCTTATGTCCATCCTTGCTAATGGGAGCATGGGAATAATGGCTGCCACGAAACCTAGAACTTGCAGAAATTGTCTTGCAGATAGGTGAGATACTGAAAGTAGGCTTTGAAAATGGGTGGAGAGAGACTGCACTTTGTCCGGTGGGAGAAAGGATCTTATATAGGTCTGACTTGATCCTGCAGCCTAGGAATACTTTGTCCTGTTGAGGAAGAAGCAAGGATTTCTGAAGGTTTAGGGTGAATCCCAAGTTGTGGAGGAGAGCCATCGTGAACTTGAGATAGGTCTGTAGGGTGGAACTCTTACTCTGCCAGCATGAGAACGTCATCTAGGTAGGGGTAGATTTGGACTCCCTTGGTTTTGCAATAGGCAATGGCTGGGGCCAAGCACTTTGTAAAAACTCTGGGAGTCGTATACAAGCCAAAGGGCAAGGCTGTAAACTGAAAGTGTGAAGAGTGGCTAGTAAAGAGCAGAAATTTCCTGTGGGATGGCCAGATAGGAATGTGCAGGTAAGCATCCTTTAGGTCCAGAGTGACCATGAAGGCTTGGGAGGGGATGAGGGGTAGGAGAGTTTGAAGGGAGAGCATCCTGAAGGAGGGAACCTTCAGGAACAGGTTCAGATAAGTCCAGGACTGGTCTCCAAGGGTCATCCTTTTTGGAACTAAAAAAGATGGGAATGGAAGCCTTGTTCTTCCTGTCCTGAGGGAACTGGTTCTATAGTTCCTTGAGTCAGGAGTTCTTGCAGAATGAGAAGGAATAGATGAAGCTGATTTTCTGGAGGGAAAGGAATTCTTTTTGGTCTTGGTTTTTCCTTCCAGGATAGAAAATTTCCTTTTTGGATGATGGAAAGAACCCAAAGATCTGATGTGATGGTTTTCCAGAAGGTAAGGCAGTGGGTAAGGTGGGCAGACAGAGGCAGTTGAGCAGGACAGTCACACTGAAGAAGGGCCCCTCTGTCTGGAAAGGGCTGTTTGGCTGGGGGCTGAGAGTTGGAGGGGTTTGGAGTAAGACTGTCTCCTGGATAACCTACGGAGCCTTGAGGAGGAAGGGTGCGACACTGAAGGAGTCCTTCTGACAAAGGATGTTTTTGCTGAGTAGTTCCTGTAATATCTTGGGATGGAGGATACCAGGAGATGATTAATGTCTTGCAGTTCTTTGTTTTTCTCTTGTAAGATTTTTCCAAATAAAATGTTGTGGTCCAGAGGAGCATCCATGATTTTGGATTTAAAATCCTCTGGTAGAGAATGTAGGTGAAGCCAGGAGTATCTGCGCAAGTCAGATGCAAAGGCAGTAGACCTGGCGGAGGCCTCTGCTGCATTGTAACTGCACCTGATAGTGTGTCTAGCTACTTGTGCAGCTAGAGACAGTTGGGATGCAATGTCATCTTTGGTTGGACAGTCTGGGGTAGAGGCCAGCAAGGTGGAAGCCTGGGAGACAAGGTCCAGGGCATATTTAACCATGTGGGTTTGGTAATTGATAGCCCTGAAGGCCAGGGTAGAGGATGTGGATACCTTCTTATGCATTCTTGTCCATGGTTTTGCTGCCTTTATCTGTGGGCAAAAGTGAAGCAGAGGGTAACTGCCTCGACTGTCTGGAGACGCAGCAATAACTGCTGGGTCAGCCAGGGGTGGTTTCACCAGATATTTCTGGTCATCAGGCACTTTGTAAACCCTATCTGGCCTTTTAGGGGCAGGAGGTTGTGAATAATGGTTCTTGGATACTGAGGTAAAGGCATCCAGGAAAGCTGGAAGCAAAGGAGGAATAGCTGAAAGGGATGGTGACTCAAGTCGCAGAAGTTCAAAACATCTTTTCTGGGTATACCACTTGAAGTACTCTTTCATTTTTGAAATATAGTTTTCCCAAAGGTAATATCCTCTGGTGGGGAATCTCCTTCAATAGAGTCTTTGTCTGGGGAGTAATAATCCACAGGTGAAGCAATTTGAGAGACATAGGAAATGGATTCCTTAGAAGAGGAGTAGGACTGATCTGGTTCTTCTGCTCCTTCTCCCTGATGAGTAGTACGTAAAGGTATGGAGGAAGCATAGGTTAGCCCATGGCTCAGCACAGGAATGTTGGTAGGTGTAAGGCCTGTGGGCCTAAGGGCCATAAAGGCCTGCATTAAGGAGTTGGTAAACTATTGCCAATCTGGAGTTCCTTGAGGCGTAGGGCTCAAGTGTTTAGTCTTTTGTTTTTTCTTTGTTGGTGTGGGCTTAGGGGTAGGGTTAGAGACAGAGGCCTGGGATGGGGCAGGAGAAGTCTCAGTCATCCAACCAAGTGATGGTTCCTCCTAGACGTTGGTTGTGGTCAGCGTCTGGATTAACTCTGCGGATGTGCTTTCCGTGGCTGCAGAAACTGCCTCTTCCAGAGGAATCATCGAAGCTGACTGAGTAATCAGGTGTCCCTCGGACCCTATATCAGTAGTCGGGCGGGACATCCGATGGTGGAGCGGTATTGGGAGAAGGCCTGGAAACCTTGGCCTTCTTCCTCGGTTTGGCTTGGGCGGCCAACACGGGATCCATCCTGAGAGCGAGGCGTTTTAGTCTGGCTTTCCAAATACAAGTTTAGTGCAGCCAGCCAGCTGCATAGGATTTCTGACATGAAAGACAGACAAATGAAGCAGGCCTTATGGTCGTGGCTCCTCACTTAAGCAAAACACACACCGGTTGTAAGAGTGTCTGTGCGGTATCTGACCCCTGCAATTACATTTGCTCAGACACTGGCTAAAAGGGAATCTACAGCAACCAAGTTCAAGCTGTATGTAAGCGAGAAAATCCCCAACAGGGTACTTATCTTTAGAAGTCTTCGGTTGTAGGAGTGAAGCGGTCGAAGTTAACATAGTCTGCAGCTGAAAGGTTCTGAGGTCTGTGCATGCAGACATCACATATATGGGTCCCTGGTTTATGGCCTGCCGTGTGACATCAGACTCACCTACAGCAGCCAGGCTTAAGATTTTGTATAGCAGCTATCGGGTCGCCTGAAGCAGGAAATCACGCAGTGTGAATACTGCAACATAGGAATAGAAAGACATTTACTAATACAGTCTATGCAGACTATCAAAAGAAGGGCCAACCTACAGCAGCATCACACTGTGAAAAGAAAATGGATATCAAAGGAAACAAAACAGACAGTATTTAATTATACTCTTGTCTAGATGCTGGCTTGACTCAAAAAAAAAAAAACACCACAGCAGCCATCTCAAGCCCTGACTACATCCCACTGAACACAGATCAATTAGTGCCTTGATGGAAGACAAGAGGAGAATGTGAATGCCCATCATGGTGGTGGACTAGGGTGGTCTGAGGTCACCCACTGCCACAATTCCATCTTGCCCAGCAGAGGGGGTTAGGTCTAAATAAAAATGCTTGCATTGCCAGGAAACTGGCAAGGGCACATGCTACCAATAAAGCTGCCTGTATGACATTTCCCAGCAACAGAAATAACCAGGATGAGGGAATGAAAGGGCATGGCAGATAGGAAGAGATTTGATGGTCAGTAACAGTGGGAGAACCCCCCCAAACACACACACACACACACACTCTTGCATAAACTTACCCAAGAAGAGTGCTGCTGACATTGGCACCATCTATCCACTTCCACTGCTTGTCATCAGATCTTGTCAGTCCAATCCAATAACCAGCGTTAGAATTTTCCAAGATATCCTGCAAATGGAAAAAAAAGTCAGTTAAAGATTCAAATTTTCCTGATCATAAAAATGCCAAGCATGAATGCCAGTACTCCACGTGTTAGTAAAAGGAAAAAAACTAAATGTATGTTGAAGGAGGTCTTTCTGTAAGTGTATAAAACTGCTGCCACTATGTGATGCAATTTCATTACTGATGAGAACTTATGTGAGCTTCGAAGTACCAGGAGCGCTAAGGGGTAATAAATAGTGTGTAGGATGCAAGATGCTATGGAAATGTAACAGAAGCGTCTGGCAGAAGGGAAAAAGCAAACAAAGAAATTTCTCCAGACCCACGCATTCCGCAAATGAATTCCATACAAACTATTAAATCAGCCACAATTAACAGCCTTATTATTTGCAAAAATATCATGTAGATTGACATCATGCTGTAACTGTAATGTTAATCAAAGATTCAGCCTTTACATATGAACCTACCCTACTTATTGCTTATTAACAGTCCTAATCCAAACGTAATTTAGCTTGCATAGCGCAATTACCTCTGGTATTAAAAAAGACATTGTCAACAGATGATCAAGCTTTCTCGAGATTCGATAAGGGAAATCTACAGTTTAATCATGATTCTTGACATTAAAAAAGCCAACTCAATGGGGACAGTGAAAGGAATGGAAGAAATACCTGGCAGTGAGCCATTGCCATCACACTTGCAGTGGATATAAAACGTGTACACCCCCCATTAACATGCCAGGTTTTGTGATATAATAAAATGAGACCACAATAAATAATTTCAAAACTTTTCCCACCTTTAATGTGACCTAGAACATGTACAATTCAATTGAAAAACAAACAAATCTGTTGGGGGAAAAAGTATAAAAAACAAAAAACGTACAATAAGCTGGTTGCACAAGTGTGCACACCCTTAAACTAATACTTTGTTGAAGCACCTTTTGGTTTAATTACAGCATTCAGTCTTCTTGGGTACACACCTGCCATCAATTAAAGAGACTCTGATTAACCCCAAATAAAATTCAGCTGTCCTAGTAGGACAAAGAATCAAAGGGATCTCTCTTTGTCGAAAGGTATCAGTCAGGAGAAGGGTACAAAAAAATTCCCACAGCATTGGATATACCATGGACCACAGTGAAGACAGTCATCAAAAAGTGGAGAAAATGTAGGACAACTGTGACATTACAAACAACTGGATGTTCCTCCAAAATTGATGAAAAGACAAGATGAAAACTGATCAGGGAGGCTGCCAAGAGTCCTACAGCAACACTGAAGGAACTGCAGGAATTTCTGGCAAGTACTGGTCATGCACTACATGTGACAACAATCTCCCTATTCTCCATATGTCTGGACTGTGGGGTAGGGATGCAAGACGGAATCCTTTTCTTACACAGAAAAACATTGAGGCCCGGGTAAAATTTGCAAAACAATACATCAGGTCTCCCAAAAGCATGTGGGAAAATGTGTTCTGGTCTGATGACCAAGGTTGAACTTTCTGGCCACAATTCCAGAAGGTTCGTTTGGCGCAAAAACAACACTTCGTATCACCAAAACACCACCATCCCCATGGTGAAGCACGGTGGTGGCAACATCATGCTTTGCGGGTGCTTTTCTTCAGCTGGAACTGGGGCTTTAGTCAAGGTGGAGGGAATTATAAACAGTTCCAAATACCAGTCACTTTTGGCCCCAAACCTTCAAGGGTCTGCTAGAAAGCTGAAGACTAAGAGGAATTTCACCTTTCAACACAACAATGACTCTAAGCATACATCCAAATCAACAAAAGAATGGCTTCACCAGAAGAAAATTAAAGTTTTGGAATGGCCCAGCCAGAGCCCAGATCTAAATCCAATAGGAAATCTGTGAGATGACCTGAAGAGGGCTGTGCATAAGAGATGCCCTCGCAATCTGACAGATTTGGAACACTTTTACATGGAAGAGTGGGCAAATATTGCCAAGTCAAGATATGCCATTTTGATAGACTCCTACCCAAGAAGACTGCTGTTAAATCAAAACGTGCTTCAACAAAGTACGAGTTTAAGGGTGTGCACACTTGTGCAACCAGCTTATTGTACGTTTTTTATTTTTTTATACTTTTCCCCCTAACAGATTTGTTTTTCAATTGAACTGTACAGGTTCTAGGTCACAATAAAGGTGGGAAAAGTTTTGAAATTATTTATTGTGGTCTCATTTTATATATCACAAAAACTTGGCATTTTAACAGGGGTGTGTACACTTTTTATATCCACTGTACATTTTGACTGTGCTATGAGAGGTTCAGACTTTTTCACAGAAAGCAGATGAGCTCCTGTCCAGAGGGCTCTGTTGCCAAGACTGGACAGCTGAACAGCATCTGTAGAGTATGTGTGAATGGGTCCAGCTCTTAGCACAGATGAAAGAACTGGAATATGTCACTCTAAACCAGGGGTCTTAAACTGAAATGACCACAAGTGCAGTATGACAACTAGCAAACTGAAAGGCCCCAATCTCCACAACAAAAATAAATGCTGGCAGTGTAGGTAGAAAAATAGTGTAGTTACTTTCCTAATCTAAAATTATGCAAATTTGAGGGATGTTTGATGTCTGAGATACCTACTTAGAGTCTAACTTGGCTCCAAAAGCTTCTCAGAAGCCCATTAGACATGGAATGGCCTTGAAGTGGATATCATCAGCAAAGAGGACAAAAACAAAAATTCACTGGAACCATACTAGCAAAGACTAAATCCAGATATATAAAAATCCAACATTTATTATGCAACCTTAGCAGCTTCATTAGGCAATACAGAAGCAGAACTGAATCAGTTTAAATAATCCAAACGTCAAAGTTACATGATAAAGTATATCACATGATAAAACCACATAATAAAATCAGACCTTGTGCTCTAGCTGTTTAAAAGAAGTTATGTGCTTACCATAAATTCCATGTGAGTTGTTCATCTTGCCTTCATTCTTACACATGGGTTCGGAGCCGATCCATCGGCTCCGAGTCGGCCGCTTTACTAGCTAAAGATCTCAGAACAGCTCGAGGCCAGGCCCCTATCCCATGATGCTCTCTGTCCTACCTCAGATCTAGTTTGCTGAACCCAGTTGAACAGATGTAACCCAATAAATACTCCAGCCGGAGTAAGATGTCCCAGAACAAGACTACCAGACCCAAAGTCTACTCGTTCTTCGAGACACTGGAGGAGGAAGGCGGGTGGGAATGTAAGAATGAAGGTGAGATGAACTCACATGGAATGTTATGGTAAGTACATAACTTATTTATGTGTGAAGTTGTTCAATCTCGCCGTTCATTATTACACATGTGTAGCATCCCAATCACCCTAATCCTGGGTGGCTCAAGGGAGTATATTCCTGAGGACAGTGGAACCAAAGGAAGCCTTGTCCTTGGAGACCCTGTCTACTTTGTAATGAGTGATAAAGGTATGCGGCTTAGACCAAGTGGCAGCTGCACATATAGTGCCCAAAGGCAATCAAACCGCATAAGCGGAAGTTGATGCAGCTTTAGTGGAATGCACCTTCATGCCATGCTATAATGGTTGGTTTGCTGAAGAGTACATAAATTTAATGCAGCCAGTTAACCATTTGGAAAGGATAACTTTAGAGACTGGTAATCCCTTCTTAGTGTCAGCATGAGAGACAAAGAGTTGGTCAGATCTTCTAAATTCCTTTGTCCTGTCCAAATAGAATCTCAATTGTCTGTGGACATCAAGTTTATGCAACATGTACTCCAGAATAGTTACAGAAAAAGGTTGGAAGTTCGATTCAGGTTAGTGTCTGAACATACCTTTGAAAGGAATGAAGAATTAGTCCTCAGTGATACTCTGGATGGAATACCAAATATGTGGGTTTTATAGAAACGGCTTGAAGCTCAGACACCCTACATGCTTAAGTAATGGCCACCAAGAAAATAGTTTTCCAAGAAAGAAACTTCAACTGGCAGGATGATGCAGGCTCAAAGGGGGGATGAATAATAATACGTGACAACACAAAATATAGATTCCAGGGAGTAAATGGTTGTCTAACAGGAGGCCTAAGATGAATGGTACCCTTCAGGAAGGCCCTACATAATCTGTGAAACATCAAAGTGGAACCTTCAGCTTCGAGATGAAAATTCGAAATTGCAGCCAATTGAACTCTTATAGTGGCAGCTGCAGCACCTTCATGAAAAAGCTTAGATAGGAATTCCAGGATACTAGCAATCAGAGCAACACAAGGATCAATATTATTTTAGGAGGCCCATAAAAACAAACCGCTTCCATTTACTAGCGTACAACTTTCTGGTGGAAGCCTTATGCTAAGATACAAGAATGTGCTGTACCTCAGAAGAAAAATCAAGTGACCTGGCTAGGTTTGGAATCGGAGCAGCCAAGCTATCAGTCTGAGGGAATGAAGGGAGGGATGGAGGGCCCCTGACGAATGTGTCAGCAGGTCTGGAACTGGGTCCAGAATCCAAGGTTCCGCCAGTTGATAGAGTCGGAGGAAGGGGAATCAAATCTGATGAGGTCAAAAAGGGGCTATTAAGACTACAGTCCTTCCCAGGCTTTTGGTTTTCTGCAAGAATTTCGGAATCAGGGGTATAGGTGGGAAGGCATACAGAAGTCCCGGGGGCAAATCATGTTGATGAGATCCAAGATGGGCCTCCAAGTCCCCTGTCTTCTTTGGAACTAAAAAGAATCTGGAGTAAGTTCCAGATCCTATCTAGTCTGTTGGGACTGGCTGGATGACTTTTTCCTGCAACCTCTGGATTTCTATGGCTGCTTGATCCCTGAGACTGGGTGGAACATCTGGGATTTTTTTCCCAAACAGGTGGGTTTTCTAATAATGGAATTATGTAACCTCTGGTAACAATGCTTTGTACCCAAGAATATGCTGCAATTTCTAGCCAGGCATCTGGATGCAAAGCCAGAGTAGGACAGTAGCGCTGATAGGGCTTACCAAGGAACTGATCCCTGTCGCCCTGGTTCTTCGGACCCCCTCTGCCGCCAGGGTGGCGTCTTCCATTATTACCCCCTCCTCTGCCCCTGGAGGGGGGGGGGGTTCATTACGTTTGTTCTGGAAAGCTCCTTGGGACTTTTGGAACCACATTTTTCCACCTTTCTGCCCTTTGGGGTATGGTCTAGTAGGGATGGAAAAACGGACTCCTACAGCAGATAGAGCCTTTTCCTCTTGCTCACACCTAGTGAGAGTCTCCTTGACTTTGGACCCAAAAAGAGAAGAGCTATCGAATGGGGTGCTGACAAAGAAAGACTTGAAGGCTTCCGCAAAGGAGCATAAGCGCATCCAGGACGGTCTTCGAAGAGCTATCGCTGAACCCGCTACCCGACTCGAACCCACTGGCTGCATAGGAAATGAGCTGCATGGAGGAGTTCACTATGGAGTTAAGGGTATTAAGTTGGTCAGTCACTTTCTCAGAGACAGCTCCATCTGTATTAACCTGCAGAGTATCTCCATGCTCTTTTAGGAGATCTCTTTGAAGTAAAATGAGTCAAATAGTTAAGTGATCGCATAGCAAAGGTTGCAGAAAGTACAGTTGTGTACCTACCATAAACGTAGATGTTCGAGTGTATTCACTGTTGCAGTCATTACTCTTGGGTTATCCTGCTGGCAGGCTACCCGTGGTCGGCCTGAATTCCAAAGTCTTTGTCCTGCGTCAGTTGCTGTCGCCTCTTCCCTGACATCAGTGCGCCAGGGGTATAAAAGTTGCAGCCGATGCCATTTTCTTCAGTTTTTCTTGCCCCAAATGTCAGGTGCCCCCAAAAGGGTAGGCTAAAAATGATGCCAATAAACATGCATGCACTAAGGTAATCATTTCCTTCATCTACAAGCAAGTACACCACATAGGTTGTATACAATAGAGAAGTGCAGATAAGACCCAGCAAAAAGAAAGGGGGATGGTGGGAGGGTAACCTGGACTGCAACAGTGAATACACTCGAACATCTACATTTATGGTAGGTACACAACTGTACTATGTTCATTGTGTTTCACTGTTGCAGTCATTACTCTTGGGTTGGATCCCAAAGCTGAGGATGGGTGGCTGGGGCTAAATAGGATTAGGAGAGGCTATAAGGCCCTGCAGAACTGCAGTGGCAAAGCCTGCTCTGGATTTAGAGTAGAGAGGTAAGTGGTAGGGCTTTGTAAAAGTGTGCACTCAACTCCAAGTTGCAGCCTCTAAGATGTCTTTGGTTGGTACTCCACTGAGGAAGGCTGCTGAAGTGGCCGCTCTCCTCTGGTTGAATGTGGCCTAATGCTCTTAGGCACTGATATGTCATGTTGTGAATAGCAGAAATGAATGCAATGGCCTATCCATTTTGAAATAGTCTG
Organism: Protopterus annectens; assembly: GCF_019279795.1. Taxonomy (NCBI): domain Eukaryota; kingdom Metazoa; phylum Chordata; order Ceratodontiformes; family Protopteridae; genus Protopterus; species Protopterus annectens. Next base: position 384,453,887 of record NC_056741.1, on the reverse strand, counting down.
TTTTGAGATGGCCTTTCCTTGTGATCCTGCAGCATATGCCACTAAAAGTTGCTCAGTCTTTCTGAAAGCTTTAGTTCTGTCCAAGTAGAAGGGTAGCCGTCTGTGTATGTCCAAAGAATGCAGAAGTCTCTCACCCTTGTTCTGTGGGTTTGGATAAAAGGTAGGCAAGTGAATGGTTTGGTTAAGGGCCACACTGGACACCACCTTAGGCATAAATGTCGGGTTTGTCCTCAGAGAAACCCTGTCTGGATGGAAAATGATACCACAGCAATGAGTGCCTGTAACTCCGAGACTCGTCTTGCAGAGGTTATTGCTAGGAGCAGAGCTGTTTTCCAGGATAAGAATTTTATATCAGCTGTTGAGGCTGGGTCAAAAGGAGGCAGTGTGAGTTTTTCCAAGACATAATTGAGGTCCCATGCAGGTATTGGTGCTCTCCTTGGAGGTCTTATGTTTTTGGACTTATTAAAGGATGAGAAAAGATAGGTGGATCCGTACTGTAATGGGCTGAAATGGCAGAGGCATGAATTTTAATTGATGAAAGAGATAGGCCTTTGTCCAGCATCTCAGTTAAGTATTGTAAAATCTGAGGAATATTTGGTACAAACGTGTCAATTCCTTGTGCCTGGTTCCAAGCACAGAATCTCTTCCATTTTTCTGCATAAGATTTTCTGGTACTGGGCCTCCTGGCCTCCAAAATAACATCCATCAGCTTTGGAGAGAGGAGTGTTCTGAATGGCTACATTATCCGCCATGATGCCAGACTTAAGGTCCTGAGTTGGCTGTACATGATCTGATTGTTTTGTTGGGTCAGTAAGTCAGGAATTTGAGGCAATGTCCAGGCTAGACCTTGAGACAAGGTCTTTAGGAGTGGGTACCAGTGCTGGCATGGCCAGTCTGGGGCAATCAGTATCATTTTTGGCTTCTTGTCTGACCTTTAGGAGTACCTTGGGGAGGAGAGGCAGTGGAGGAAAGGCATATACTGTTATGTTTTTCCAGCTGAAGGATAAGGCATCCACTTTCCATGCTTGCCTCTGATAGGTCCTTGTGCAGAATCTCTGTAGTTGGCAGTTGTGAGGGAAGGCAAATAGATCTATGTCTGGGCATCCCCATTTCCTTATCATCATGCTGAAGACTTGTGGATCCAGTTTCCACTCGTGGGGATCCATGAGGTTTCTGCTTAGTTCATCTGCCAGAGTATTTATCCTTCCTGGCATGAATTGTGCTTGCAGGTGAACTTGATAAGTCAATGCTGTGTCCCACAAAGTCATGGCTTGTCTGCAGAGGGGGTAGGAATGTGTGCCTCCCTGCATGTTTATGTACCACATGATTGTAGTATTGTACGTCTTTATCACTAGTTGTCCTGGATGAAGTAGATCCTTGAAAGCTGTCATGGCATTCTGAACAGCTAGCATCTCTTTTTGATTGATATGAAGCTGCATCTGGCTTGCGGGCCATGTGCCCTGAATACATTTTCCTGCCATGTGGGCCCCCCAGGCATAATCTGATGCATCCGTTGTTAGTGTCTGCCTAGCTGTGGGTAAAGTGAAAGGCTGTCCCTTGTTGTGGTGACAGGCCTGTGCCCACCATCAAAACTCCTGTTGCAGGCAGGGAATCAGGCTGTGGCAATGTTGAGTCCAAACACTTTTTAGATACCATTGTAGTTTCCTCATATGCAGTCTGGCATATGGAATTAGCAGAATGCAGGATGCCATGAAGCCAAAAGCCTGCAGAATTTTCCTTGCAGATAACTGTGTCTTTGATGCCAACATTTGGAAGTAAGAAGTCAGTTGCCTATGTATGTCTGGCGTGAGATAAGCCATCTGGGCAGTTGTATTTAAGCTTGCACCCAGGAATATTATCTCTTGAGAGGGTACTTTATTTTCATTTACTGTATACCCTAGGCAGATTAGTAATCTTTTTACAAATGCCAGATGCTTTAGTAGAATGTCCTTGTTCTCTGCTTGAATAAAGCAGTCGTCCAAGTAAGGATATATTTGAATTCCTCTGTCTGCAAAATGCAGTTACTGGTGCCAGGCATTTTGTGAAGACCCTGGGTGCAGTAGATAAGCCAAAGGGCAGTGCAGATAATTGGTAGTGCATTGAGCCAGCTATGAATCTGAGGTATCTTCTGCAAGATCGTCTGATTGGGACATGCAGGTATGCCTCTTTTAGGTCCAAAGTTACAAGCCAAGCCTTCTTGCCCCGCATGGGCAGAAGCGGTTGCAGAGTCAATATTTTGAATTTTGGAACGTCCAGAAATGTGTTTAGAATAGACAGGTCCAGTATTGGTCTCCAGGCTTTGTCCTTTCTGGGTACCAAGAAAAGTCTCGAGTAAAATCCTTGTCCCTGCTCTTGCTGTGGTACTCGCTGAATGGCCCTCATGTCCATGAGGGAAGAAACTTGCTTTTGTGCCTCTGCCCACTGATTGTGTGGCAGGTCTGGCATACCTTTTGACTTTGGCAGGGTGTGAAAGTGGAACCTGTAGCCCTGAGACACTATATTCAAGACCCATTTGTCCTGGGTGATCATGTGCCAATTTTGTGAAAAAAGTGCTACTTTCCCCCCCAAGGGGGCTGCCAAATGATAAGTGCTTGATGCTGGCAGAGGAAAGTCATTGGGACTGTTTCCTGTATCGCTGTGATTTGTCTTCTCCAGTTTTGGAGGTAGAAGCACCCCATTGTTTAGGCCTGTATGAGCCTTGGGGCTGGGATCTGCCTCTGGGGCATCTGCATCTGCCTCTGTGGCCTGTCTGACACTGGAAAGGTCCAATTCTTTGTAGGCCAGTTCCTGCTAAATCTGGGTGGCTGCACCTGTAAGAAATCCTTAACTGTCTACATATATTTCGCTTTGTCCTCCATTTTCTTCAACACCTCTTCTGCTTTAACACCAAACAAAGTATTGTGCTGTAATGGAGCATCTAATAATTTTGCTTTAACATAATCAGGCAGATTCTGTTCCTTTAACCAAGCATGTCTCCTAATGACAGAACCCATAACAGCGGCCCTGCAAGAGGCCTCCAGAGAATCAAAACCACATTGCAAAGTATGCTTTCCCACTTGTTCAGTTGCATGCAATAAATCCTGCATTTCCTTGTTTTCTGCACATTCAGAATTTGTTAACAGTTTCTGTTTAAGCAGTGACAGTAAGTATTGCTGATATTTAAGCATATGAAATTGACAATTAAAAGCCCTCACAGCCAAGGTAGCAGCGGTGTAAACCTTTTTCCCCCATCTGTCCAGTGCCCTTGAATCCCTATCAGAAGGGATAGGGTTTTTTGCCGTGGAAGCCTTGACCCCTTTGGGACCCTGAGAAATAGTTTCTGGGTCAGCAGCAGGGTTTTTATAAAGAAAATTATGTGAATCTGAAACCCTGTAGTATCTCTGTCTGGCTTAACAGGTGCAGGGGGTAAAGAGTCAGGAGACAGGCCGGACTCTGAAAATACATCATCTACAATGTCTAAAACAGGGGGGATAGCAAGAGGCATGTGCTGAGGTAGTAAAAGAAAGTCTCTGAGCCTTTTCTTAGACTCAGAGTAGTCTTGGCTCTCCCAGTGCAAGTGCTCCCTTATGGCATACAGGGTTTCCCCAAAAGAATAATCCTCAGGAGGAGAGGCTGAAGGGATAGATTCTTCAGCATCAGAATCCTCATAGGGAGGGAGAGAGTATTCCCTGTTCAGAAGAGGAGTCAGAGGAAATGGAAACCTGATCTGAAGATTCATATTCTGTCTCTTGCCTAGGCCTCTTATCAGGAGGGGGATGGGAACCCCTGATCAAAGTAATTAGGTCTTCGGCCATTTTGAGCATCTGTTTTTTAGGCATGGAGGCCTGTCCATGGGCTTGCTGCACTTGTTTCTTTGTCTTTAGTGGTGCTTTAGTCTTTGCCTTTGAAGCTGTAGTTGCTTTTACATACAAAGTACAGTTTTGTACCTACCATAAATGTAGATGTTCGAGTGTATACACTGCTGCAGTCATTACACTTGGTTATCCTGCCGTCAGGCAGTTCCCCAGTTGGCCTGAGTTCCAAAGTCTTGGTCCGGCGTTGGTTGCTGTCGCCTCCTCCCTGACGTCAGTGCGACAGGGGTATACAAGATGCAGCCAACGCCATTTTCTTCAGTTTTTCTTGCCCCAGATGTCAGGTGCCCCCAAAAAGGTAGGCTATTCCAATTGCTAATAAAACATACATAAGTAAAGCAATCAAGAACGTTCAGATACCAGCAGATACGTAGTAAAGGGTAGAAGACATAGGTATGTACCAGCAAGTAAGAGGGGATGGAGGGAGGGTAACCTGGACTGCAGCAGTGTATACACTCAAACATCTACATTTACGGTAGGTACAAAACTGTACTATGTTCATCGTGTTACACTGCTGCAGTCATTACACTTGGGTAGAATCCCAAAGCTGAGGTAGGGTGGCTGGTACTATAAGGCATTAGGGGTGGCTATAAAGCACTGCAGTGGCGAAGCCAGCTCTGGATTTAGAGTATAGAGGCAGATGGTAGTGCTTGGTGAAGGTATGTACAGAACTCCAAGTTGCTGCTTCCAAAATGTCCTTGGTAGGTACTCCTCTGAGGTAGGCAGTTGAAGTGGCTGTTGCCCTGGTGGAACGAGATCTAATGCTGTTAGGTACAGGTTTTCCATGGTGTGTATAGCAGAAACGTATACAGTGTCCTATCCATTTTGAAATGGTCTGTTTTGAAATGGCTTTTCCCTGTGCTCCTGCAGCATATGCTACCAATAATTGCTCAGATTTTCTGAAAGCTTTGGTTTTGTCCAAGTAGAAGCGTAACTGCCTGTGTATGTAAAATGAATGCAGTAGTCTCTCCCCTTTATTCTGTGGATTTGGATAAAAAGTTGGTAAGTGGATAGTTTGGTTGAGAGCCACACTTGATACCAACTTTGGCATAAAAGTAGGGTTAGTTCGTAAAGACACCCTGTCTTGGTGGAAAATGATAAATGGTTCCACTGCCATTAGTGCCTGTAACTCAAACTCTTCGTGCTGATGTTATTGCCAGGAGTAGAGCAGTTTTAAGAGATATATTTTAAATCTGCTGTGTTTGCTGGCTCAAAAGGAGGTAAAGTTAATTTTTCCAACATGAAGTTGAGGTCCCAAGTTGGAGTAGGTGCTCTACGGGGCGGTCTTATGTTTTTAGCCCCTCTGAGGTACTGTTTTAGCAAAGGATTGGAGAAAATTGGTGGATCCGTGTTGTAATGAGCATAGATGGCAGAGGTGTGGATCTTGATGGATGAAAAGGAGAGGCCTTTGTCCAGCATCTCAGTTAAACATTGTAGTATCTGAGGAATATTTGGGACAAGAGGGTCAAGGCTGTGAGCCTTGTTCCAGGCACAGAATCTCTTCCATTTATCCGAATAAGCTTTCCTGGTACTAGGCCTTCTGGCCTCCAGAATGACATCTATAACCGCTTTGGAGAGAGGCATTGCTTGCTTGACTAGGTAATTTTCCATGCAGCCAGGTTTAACGTCTTTAGTTGGCTGTGAAGTATCTGATTGTTGTGCTGAGTCAACTGATGTGGTATTTGAGGCAAAATCCAGGGTGGACCTTGTGCTAAGTTCTTCAAGACTGGGTACCAGTGCTGGCATGGCCAGTCTGGTGAAATCAGGATCATCTTTGGCGCTTCCTGCCTGGCTTTGATGAGTACCTTTGGAAGGACAGGCAGTGGTGGGAAAGCATATACTTGTAGGTTTTTCCAGCTGAATGAAAGGGCATCCACTTTCCATGCTTGTGGATGGTAAGTCCTTGTGCACAATTTCTGTAGCTGGCAGTTCATTGGGGATGCAAACAGATCTATGTCCGGGCTCCACCATTTCTGTGTTATCATTCTGAATATTTGTGGATTCAACTCCCATTCGTGGGGATCCATGTTTCTGCTCAAGTCGTCTGCCAGTGTGTTTTTCTCTCCTGGCACGAATTGTGCTTGCAGATGAACTTGATAGTTTAGAGCTGTGTTCCACAAGGTCATGGCTTGTCTGCAGAGGGAATAAGAGTGAGTGCCTTCTTGCTTGTTTATGTACCACATAAAGTACAGTTTTGTACCTACCATAAATGTAGATGTCCGAACAGGATAGCATCTGCAGTCATAACAAATGGGTTGTCCTGTCGTCAGGCAGCCCTTCGGTTGACGGATTCCAAAGTCTGGGTCCGGCTTCGGCTGATGTCGCACTTCACCCGACGTCATCTCTGCTGGTCTTCGGGTATAAAGGCATCAGCCGACGCCATTTTCCTCAGTGTTTCTTGCCCCAGATGCCAGTTGCCCTCTTGATAAGCTAAATTTTGGATAAATGCCAATGTTTCCAAAAAAGTAGAAGGCAAACACAAAAAATAACAATGTATGTACATATATACAAACAAATACACCATAAGAGACTCCCCCCCAGCTAGCTATTAGGAGGGTAAATACCCTAGGAGTACCACAGAGGGGAAGGAAGGTGGGTAATCCTGACTGCAGATGCTATCCTGTTCGGACATCTACATTTATGGTAGGTACAAAACTGTACTATGTCCTTCAAGGATGCATCTGCAGTCATAACAAATGGGTAGAATACCATAGCCAAACTAGGGGAGGAGGAAGAAGAATTATGGTGTAGTTAGGATCCCTTGCAGTACAGCAGTGGCAAACCCTGCTCGGGATCTAGAGTATAGAGGTAAATTATAATGCTTGGCAAATGTATGCACGGAGGTCCAAGTAGCCGCCTCAATAATGTCCTTGGTTGCCACTCCTCGTAAGAAAGCTGTGGTAGTGGCTGTAGCCCTTGTAGAATGAGGTCTTATGTTCTGTGGAATTGGTTTTCCGTGGTAGGAGTAACAGACTCTTATGCAATTTCCTATCCATTTGGAGACGGTCTGTTTGGAAATTGCTTTTCCTTCCCTTCCTGTTGCATAGGCTACTAAAAGCTGGTCAGTTTTTCTGGCACCTTTGGTTCTGTCCAGGTAGTAGCGTAACTGTCTATGTACATCCAAGGTATGCAGCAGTCTTTCCCCCCTGTTCTGTGGATTGGGAAAGAAGGTAGGTAGGTGGATTGCCTGGTTTAAAGACACTCTGGATACCACCTTGGGCATAAATGTAGGATTAGTTCTCATGGACACCCTATCTTGATGGAAGATTAGGAAGGGTTGTACTGCCATTAAGGCCTGTAGTTCAAACCCTCCTTGCTGAAGTAATTGCCAGTAGGAAAGCAGTTTTCCATGATAGGTGTTGAAGATCTGCTGTTGCTGCTGGTTCAAATGGAGGGAGTGTCAATTTTTCTAGCACAAAGTTCAAGTCCCATGCTGGTAATGGTGGTTTCCTAGGAGGTTTTACATTCTTGATCCCTCTGAGGAACTGCCTGAGTAGAGGATGCGAAAAGACAGGTGGATCAAGCTGTATTCTGCTGAAATAGCTGATGCATGTATCTTGATGGAGGAATAGGACAGGCCTGTATGTAGAAGCTCTGCCAAGTACTCCAGGATGTTAGCAATATCTATGTTCGACACATCTTTTCCTCTTTCAGTACTCCAAATGACAAATCTTTTCCATTTTCCTGCATAGTTCCTTCTTGTTGAAGGTCTGCGGGCTTCAAGGATAATGTCTTTAACCCTTTGGGATAGGTCTGGGTTAGTTGCTGCTATGTGATGTTCCAGGCAGTCAGTTGCAAGGTTTTTAGGTTTGGGTGCATGATGTTGTAGTTGTTCTGAGTTAACATCAAAGGCATCAGGGGTACTGACCACATTCTCCCCTGAGACATGCTCCTCAGCAATGGATACCAGTGTTGTCTTGGCCAATTCGGAGCTATCAGGATTATCCTTGGGCGTTCCTCTTTGATTTTCAGTAGTACCTTGTGCATCAAAGGAAGAGGTGGAAATGCATATGCTGTCAGGCCTTTCTAACTGAAGGATAGAGAGTCCACCCTTCCATGCAAGTGGGTGGTATGTCCTTGTGCAGAATTTTTTGAGCTGGTGATTGAGTGGGGATGCGAATAGGTCTATTTGTGGCATTCCCCATTTCTTTGTGATGGCCTTGAAGATGTCCGGGTGTAGCATCCATTCGTGAGCATCCGAGGTGGTTCTGCTTAACATGTCTGCTAGGGTGTTTTCTTTTCCCGGCACAAATACTGCCTGTAACTGGATGTTGTAGCTCAGAGTCATATTCCAAAGGTCCAGAGTCATTCTGCATAGGGGGTATGAATGAGTGCCTCCCTGTTTGTTGATGTACCACATGACTGTGGTGTTGTCTGTCCTTATCATTAAATGGCCTTCTTTGAGGAATGGTCTGAATTTCTGGATTGCTAGTTTTACTGCCAGCATTTCTTTTTGGTTTATGTGCAGGTGCAGCTGGTCTGGAGTCCACAATCCTTGTATGCATTTGTCCAACATGTGCGCCCCCCCAGCCTAGGTCTGAGGCGTCCGTTGTGATGGTTTGGCTTGCTTGAAAGTTGTGGAAGGGCAAGCCTGGGTTTGACTGGCATGCTTGAGCCCACCATAGGAACTCCTGTTTTAGGCATGGGATTAGTGGGATTTCGGTTTCTAAGCTGTGCCTGTGTTGAGACCATAAATTCTTTAGGTACCACTGTAGCTTTCTCATATGCAGTCTGGCATGTGGGACCAAGATTATGCAGGATGCCATGAAGCCCAAGGCCTGCAGTACTTTTCTTGCTGTTAGTTTGTTCTGCTTTGTAAATGCCAAGAAGTAAAGAGGGAGTTGTTTTTGTTTTTATGCAGTTAGGAATGCCATTTGTTTTGCTGTGTCCAATTCCGCACCCAAGAATGTTCTTGTTTGGGATGGTATCAGTCTTGACTTTTGTAAATTGACTGTGTATCCCAGGGCTTGTAGTAAGCAAATGACTCTTTGTAAATCTGTTGTCAGCTTGCTTTTGTTGTCCGCTTGTAACAGGCAGTTGTCCAGGTATGGATAAATTTGGATTCCCTGTAGCCTGCAGTGAGCGATTACTGATGCCAGGCATTTTGTGAATACTCTGGGCAGTAGATAAGCCAAAGGGCAATGCTGAGAATTGATAATGCTCTGATCCTGCAAGAAATCTGAGGTATCTTCTGCAATTTGGTCGTATGGGGACGTGCAGGTATGCCTCCTTGAGATCTAGAGTTACCAGCCAACACTCCTTGCCCAGCATGGGAAGAAGTTGCTGAAGGGTCAGCATTTTGAATTTTGGGACAATGATGTATGTGTTTAAGACAGACAGGTCGAGAATAGGTCTCCAACTTTTCTCTTTTCTTGGTACTAGGAAGAGTCTGGAGTAGAATCCTTTGCCCTGTTCTGTTATTGGTACTCTTTCCACAGCTCTTATCTTTATTAATTGCGCTATCTGCTTTAGAGCTTCTGTTTTTTGATTTGGAGGTAGGTTTGGCATTCCTCTTTTTACTGGTAAGGTGTGGAAGTGGAACCTGTAACCTTGGTCTATGGTTTGCAAAATCCACTTGTCTTTTATGATGTAGTGCCAATTTTTCGAAAATAAGGCTAACTTTCCGCCTAAAGGTGCTGTTATTTGCTCCCTGGTAGGCGGTGTCAGAGCCAAGTCACTGTGATTGTCCTGTTGCAGTGGCAGTGGTTGTGTCTGTGCCTCGGTTATTGCCTTGCCACTGTCGTCCTCTGTAGGCACCTCCTCTGGATTGATTTCTGCCTCTAGAGCGTCTATTCCTGCCTCTTTGAGATTTTGAGGAGTCTGGAAAGGACCAATTTTTGGCAGGCCAGTTTCTGCTAAATCTTGGGGGCTGAACCTGTAAGAAATCCTTAACTGTTTGTACAGATTTTGCCTTCTCTTCCATTTTCTTTATTACTTGCTGAGCAGGTGTACCAAATAGACTGGCTTTATCCATAGGAGCATCTAACAGCTTTGCTTTAACATGATCCGGCAAGACCTGTTCTTTCAACCATGCATGCCTTCTTATCACTGTGCCAGTCATGGCTGATCTAAATGAAGCCTCCAGTGCATCATAGCCACATTTTAAAGAATGGTTACTAACCTGCTGAATGTTATTCACCATTTCTAAAACATATTTCTTATCTAAGGAATCATCAGTGGACAGCTTCTTAGTTAACTGATCAAGCATAAACTCTTGGTATTGGATCATATGAAACTGACAGTTTAAAGCTCTAGCTGAGAGAGTAGCAGAGGTGTAAACTTTTTTCCCCATCTCTCTAAGGACCTGGATTCCCTTTCAAAAGGAATAGGGTTTTTTGCTGAGGTCGAGGCTACTGCCTTAGGCCCCTGGGATATAGTCTCAGGATCTGCAAGTGGGGCCTTGTAAAGGTGGTGATGAGTGTCTGGCACCCTGTAAAATCTATCTGGTTTGGCAGGGGCTGGAGGTAAAGTATCAGGAGCAGTGCAAACATCATTAAATGCATCATCCACAACAGGCAGTACTGGAGGTATAGCTAAGGGCCTATGTTGTGGTAAGTGCAGAAATGTCCTAAGCCTTTTCTTGAATCTGAGAAATCTTGTCCCTGCCATTGGAATTGTTCTCTCATGGCATGTAAGGTTTCCCCAAAGGAAAATTCCTCTGGTGGAGAGGCAGATGGAATGGATTCTTCAGCATCGGAATCTTCATAAGTAGAAAAAGGAGCCTCTGGCTGATCTGTAATGTCTGAGTCATCCGAAGAATCATCAGAGGACACTGGCTCGGGGGGCTCTGCTCTAGGTCTCTTTTCTGGGGGCTGAGAGGCCCTGTCTGGGTGAGATTGGGATCCCCCAATTAAGGATATCAAATCCTCTGCCAGAGTAAGCATTTGTGAACTAGAAGTGGGCCTGTGTGAGGGGGGCTTAACAGGCACTGATTTAACAGTTTTGGCTGCTTTAGCCCTGGCAAAGGCCTTAATAGACATGGCTGCAGGAGGCCTAGCAGCACCACGTGCTGGGGTAGAGACATCCAAAGGAATGGTGTCTGATAAATCACTAGGAACCACAGTAGTAGGCAGAACTTCTGAGGCCGATTCAATTAAGGTACCGGGAGCCTCAGTAGTAGTCGTGGATTCGGCTGAAGATTGACCGGTTTTCTCGGTTTCGGCCGAAACCGAGACACTCGCGGCTTGCTTAACCGTGGTTTCGGCCGAAACCGGACCGCAGTGTCGGTCTTTTCTTTCGCTTTTAACAATTTGGGTAGTCGGAGGATCCGACGGCATAATGTACACAAAATCTGAGCCGAAAAACTGTTCAGCAAACTCCGACCGACGCCTAAGCGTTCGTCGGTTGAAGGAAGCACAGGCCGAACAAGCTGCTACGTCGTGGTCTGGGCCTAAGCAAGGCAGGCAGTAAGAGTGGAAATCTTTATGAGGTATTTGTTTCCCACAAGTTAAACAGTTATTGACTTTTTCTGACATCGGCTGAGGCAAGAAAGAGTCCCCAACGGGGTACTTAGCTTGTTAGAAGTCTTCGAAGTAGTATTCGGTAGTAGTAATCTCTGGATCTGACCGACCGGCACTTGCGAACAGCTTCTGCTTCGGGCGCCACGCGGCAAGAAAGACTGAGGAAAATGGCGTCGGCTGATGCCTTTATACCCGAAGACCAGCAGAGATGACGTCGGGTGAAGTGCGACATCAGCCGAAGCCGGACCCAGACTTTGGAATCCGGCCGACCGAAGGGCTGCCTGACGACAGGACAACCCATTTGTTATGACTGCAGATGCATCCTTGAAGGACATCTGTGGTGCTGTCTGTCTTTAATAGTAGTTGTCCTGGATGTAGCAGGTCCTTGAAGGCTATTAGGGCATTTTGTACAGCTAGCATCTCTTTTTGATTGATGTGAAGATGCCTTTGTTCTGCGGGCCACCTGCCCTGAATACATTTTCCTGCCATGTGTGCTCCCCCCCAGGCGTAATCCGATGCATCTAATGTCAGTGTTTGCCTGGCTGTGGGTCGAGTAAAAGGCTGTCCCTTGTTGAGGTGACAAGCTTGAGCCCACCATTGAAACTCCTGTTGCAGGCAAGGAATTAGTGGTATAACTGTTTCCAAACTGACAGTACTGAGACAAGACACTCTTTAGGTACCACTGTAGTTTCCTCATATGCAGCCTGGCATATGAAATTAGTAGTATGCAAGATGCCATGTAACCCAAGGCCTGCAGAATTTTTCTTGCAGGGAGTTGGGTTCTTGTTTCCATCAATTGAAAATATTGTCAGATGTCATTGCTTGTCTGGCGTGAGATAAGCCATCTGGGCCATTGTATTCAAGCTGGCACCCAGGAATATTACCTCTTGTGAGGGCACTAGTTTTGATTTCTTTTCGCTTACTGTGTACCCTAGGCAACTTAACTGTTTTACAAATGCCAGATGCCATAGAGAATGTCCTTGCTCTCTGCTTGAATCAGGCAGTCATCCAGGTACGGATAAATTTGAATTCCTTTTTGTCTGCAAAATGCAATTACTGGTGCCAGGCACTTAGTGAAGACCCTGGGCACAGTAGATAAGCCAAAGGGCAGTGCAGAGAATTGATAGTGCATTGAACCAGCTATGAATCCGAGGTATCTTCTGCAGTTTTGTCTAATAGGGACATGCAGGTATGCCTCCTTGAGGTCCAATGTTACGAGCCAAGCTTTCTTGCCCAGCATGGGAAGAAGCTGCTGTAGTGTCAACATTTTGAATTTCGGAATATCCAGGTAAGTGTTTAGAGAAGAAAGATCCAGAATGGGCCTCCAGGCTTTGTCCTTTCTGGGAACCAATAAGAGTCTTGAGTAAAATCCTTGTCCTTGCTCCTGTGGTGGTACCTTTTGAATAGCTCTCATGTCCATGAGTGCTGTAATTTGTTTTTGAGCATCTGCCCATTGATTTGGAGGCAGGTTTGGCATTCCTTTTAACCTTGGCAGAGTGTGAAAGTGGAACCTGTAACCTTGAGATACAATGTTGAGAACCCATTTGTCTTTGGTGATCATATGCCAATTGTGATAGAAAAGTGCCAGTTTTACTCCCAAGTGGGCTGCCAAGAGAGAGCTGTTTGGCAGCTGTAGTGGGAAGTCATTGGGGCTGTTTTTTATAAGGTTGTGGCCTGTCTTCCCCTTCTTTCTGGCCTGATGCACCCTATTGTTGAGGCCTGTAGGGACCTTGTGGTTGACCTCTGCCTCTTGGACATCTGTATCTGCCCCTTTGGGGTCTGTCTGAAGCTGGAAAGGACCAATTCTTTGCTGGCCAATTTCTGCTAAATCGAGGAGGCTGAACCTTTAAGAAATCCTTCACCGTTTGCATAGATTTTGCCTTATCTTCCATTTTCTTTAATACCTCTTCTGCCTTAACTCCAAATAACACATCCTGCTGTAAAGGTGCATCCAATAGTTTTGCTTTAACATGATCTGGTAATGTATGTTCTTTTAACCAAGCATGTCTTCTAATGACAGAACATGTAACAGCTGCTCTACAGGAGGCCTCTAAAGAATCAAAACCACATTGCAAAGTGTGTTTTCCCACTTGTCCAGCTGCATGCAATAAATCCTGCATTTCCTTTAAATTAGGAGGATCTGAATCTGGAAGCATTTTTTGTTTCAACTGAGACATCAGAAACTGCTGATATTTTAACATGTGAAACTGGCAATTTAAGGCCCTTATTGCTAAAGTTGCAGACGTATATACTTTCTTCCCCCATCTGTCCAATGCTCTGGAATCTCTGTCAGAGGGGACTGGATTCTTTGCTGATGAGGTCTTAGCCCCTTTGGGTCCCTGAGAAATAGTTTCAGGGTCGGCAACAGGGCTTTTATAAAGAAATTTGTGAGAGTCAGGGACTCTGTAGTATCTGTCAGGCTTAACTGGGGCTGGAAGTAAAGAATCAGGATTTAAGCTGGATTCAGTATACACATCATCCACTATATCTAACACTGGCGGAATAGCAAGGGGTCTGTGTTGAGGTAATAAAAGGAAGTCTCTGAGCCTTTTCTTGGATTCTGAGTAATCCTGACCTTCCCAATGGAAATGCTCCCTCATGGTATGTAAGGTTTCACCAAAGGAGTAGTCCTCAGGCGGAGAGGCTGATGGAATTGATTCCTCAGCATCAGAATCTTCATAAGGGGGTAAGGAGTATCCTAGGTCTGGGGATGAATCTGAATAGATGGATACCTGGTCAGATGAGTCATAGTCTGCATCAAGTCTAGGCCTTTTATCAGGAGGGGGATGGGAACCCCCGATCAGAGTGATTAGGTCTTCAGCCATTTTGAGCATTTGTTTCTTAGGCATGGAGGTCTGTCCTGGAGAATGCTGTATTTGTTTCTTTGTTTTTAAAGTAGGTTTAGACTTGGCAGAAGATTTAATGCTTAACTGGGTAGGTCTGAAAACACCCTCTGAGGCTGCGGGTTGTTCAGCTACTCCGGATCCCTCTGAAGGGGTAGTTTCGGTAGTCTGAATAACTTGTGCGTCCGAAGGCCCAGCCATCTCCACGTGGGAGTCAGAGGCGGCCTGTGGTTCTACAGAAACAGTCGTCAAGGGCTGCGAAGGCGCCTCGCTGAAAACCGGAGAACTGGCGACTGGGCTAGAAGAGGCCTCGTCGCCAGTTTTGGGCCTCGGATGCCTATCCTTGTCTTTGCGCTTTTTATGTATTCCGGTCATCGGAAGTTCCGACAGCATAGTCTAATTGAATTTTCTGCCAAAATAATGTCGGGCAAAATCAAACCGTTTAATAGTGCGCTTATTAAACCTAGCACAAAACCGACAACCAGTGACATTGTGGTCTGGGCCTAGGCATGGGATACAATAAAGAATGGAAATCCTTATGAGGTATTTGCTTCCCACAAGAAATACAGTTATTAACTTTTACTGACATCGGTCTGAGGCAAGAAAAAGTTTCCCCAATGGGGTACTTCGCTTTGTAGAAGACTTAGGTTCTGGATTCAGAATGAAAATCTCAGGAGTCGGCCGATCGGCACTTGCAAACTGCTTTTGCTTCGAGCACCACGCGGCAAGAAAGACTGAAGAAAATGGCGTCGGCTGCATCTTATATACCCGTCGCACTGACGTCAGGAAGGAGACAACAGCAACCGACGCCGGAGCAAGACTTTGGAACTCAGGCCGACTGGGGAACCACCAGACGGCTGGATAACCCAAGTGTAATGACTGCAACAGTGTAACACGATGAACATCTGTGTAGGCCTGAAAACACCCTCAGAAACCGATGCCTGCTCAGCGGCTCGGGACCCATATGAAGGAATATTTTCCAAGTGTCCAATACCTTGAGTTTCCAGCAGCCTAGTCTGCTCCACGTGGGAATCGGAAGCGGCCTGCGGCTCTGAGGTAGCGGGCGTCATGGGCTGCGAAAGCGCCTCACTGAGAACTGGCGACTGGTTTAGAAGAAGCCTCGTTGTCAGTTTTGGACCTCGGATGCCTGTCCTTTTCCTTGCGTTTATTGTGAATTGCGGTAGTCGGATGGCTATCCAATGACATTGTGTAATTAAATCTTCGGTCAAAGTAATGAAATGCAAAATCGTACCGATGCTTAATAGTGCGTTGGTTAAATCTAGCACAAAACCTGCAATTAGCAATGTTGTGATCAGGGCCTAGGCAAGGAATACAATAAGAATGGAAGTCCCTATGAGGTATTTGCTTCCCACAAGAAATACAATTATTAACTTTTTCTGACATCGGTCTGGAGCAAGAAAAAAGTTTCCCCAACAGGGTACTTAGCTTTAAATGAAGACTTCGGATCTGAAATTCGAACACGAAAATCTCAGAAGTCGGCCGACTGGCACTTGCGAACTGCTTCTGCTTCGGGCACCGCACGGCAAGAAAGACTGAAGAAAATGGCATCAACTGCATCTTTTAAACCCCTGGCGCACTGATGTCAGGGAAGAGGCGACAGCAACCGACACCTGCCAGCAGGATAACCCAAGAGTAATGACTGCAACAGTGAAACACGAACATCTAAAAATGCATTTCTCATATCTGTCCATCGTCCTGCAATCCCTATTAGGAGGATGGACAGTAGAAGAGGTTTCAGACATCTCCTTTCTTGGTGGCCGCCGCCACCACAATGGCATCAACCGGGACTCCCTTAGTGAGGAACATCTTGTCTTGGGGGGAGGTGATAAATGTGTTGGGCCGCCAAGGGACCAGGTCCATAGTATCAGGAGACTCCCACGCCCTTCGAGCAACCAACTCCATTAGTCCAAAGGGCGGAGTCACCCAGGAGGTGGAAGGTTGAGACTCAAAGGCCTTCAGGAGCACAGACTCATCCTCAGTAGGGCTAACAGACTGCCAGTCACTCCTCTGCTTTAGGACTTCTAGGATATCAGCAAAGGAGATATCCCCCAAGGTGGACCGTGGGGGCCCTTCCAATTCCTCTAAGTCGGTATCTAATGTCAAAGACTCTTGCGGAGAATCTAAATGCCTCCTCTTACAAAGTCTCTTCCTGGGAACCTCAGCAGTGGGGGCTTCTGTTGAGTTCTCTGTAGAGCAAGGATCACCTGAAGGGGTTACCTGAGGCTCCGGGTCTCAACGCTTCACAGGGATCTATGATGCAGAGGCAGAAAGTGGCACTTTAGGGGAGGAGGGACCTGATGATGTGTGCGTCTTGGACGACAACCTCCTCATGGCATCGAAGGCACCACTGCTCCGACCTGAGGAAGCCACCAGTTCCGAAGAAGATGGCAACTTCCCCGGAGCCAAGACAGTGGGCTGCGAACCAGAGGACAGAGCAGTTCTCATCCGTGCCGACATCCCAAGAGGAAGGGTCAGAACTGATGCATCGGTTCAACTCTCCCCCCGGAACAGACGAGAGTGTTGGCTCTCAGACTCTTCCAATGGAACCGAAGAAGTCAGGGTTGATGGAGCCAAAAGCACTGGAACAGGCCTCAGCTCTGAAGGCTCCACAATCATCAGATCCTCCTCCCCGGCTCGGAAGGCCCGGTTCGGCTCGGAAGAGGAGTAGTCACAGCTGGTGGAATGGTCTTAGGCCCCAAGACCTGTTGGGTCGAGGCCAATAATTTAGCCAGTGCTGGGTTCTCAAGAAGCCTCTGCATCACCCAGTCGACATCCACATCAGAAAGGGTCCTCGAAGAACAAGTCAAAGGAACCGAAGACGCCACCGACTGAAGGACAGGTGACCTCAAGGTTTCAGAGACCGTCTCCAAGACTGGGGACTGGCTCTGAAAAACTTGCTCAGTGCATGGCTCTGAAGACTGTGGAGCCAGCAACCGCCCCTTCACGGTAAGGCTTGGAGCTGATGACTTGGGCTCTGAAGATGCCTTAGAAGACTTCGACCCGTTCGATGACTTGGAGGTCTGGTCAGGCTTGTCCAAGGACTCCTGAAAATCTGGCAAAATCTGGCAAAATCTGGCTTCGACAAGCCTCTATTCACCAGCTTCCATCTCTAAAGTAAAACTCTACTACTGAAGGAATGGCAGATAGAGCAATCCTCCTTGGTGGTGAACAGGCCCCAAACAATAAACACAATTCACATGGGCATCCGTGATGGACATCTGCCTGCATTTTGGACACTTTGAAACCAGATTTTTGCTTCTTCTTAGGGTCAGACATGTTATAAACAGCATCACAGTAAACACTATAGAGAAAAATAAGGTTACTGAATAACCAACCCCTCTGCAAACTCTAATAATTACAACAATTCTAAGTTCTCAGATCCCTGAACATCTGTCAACCTAATCCAAGAGAGAATATTAAACACTATAGAAGAAAACACGGTTAATGAATAACCAACCACACTGCAAACGCTAATTACTATAACAGTTCTAAGTTGCTCAGATCCCTGAACAACTAACAGAATATATACATATATATAGATATATATAGAGAAAAAGTATACTCAAAAACTAAGCACACTGTCTATCTAATCATACTATAACACACTATAAATATGAATAAGCGGGATAGGGATTAACTAAAAAAAGGCCAAAGGCCTAAGAGCAACCGCTCTGAAAAGGATGACACTTGTCAAAGTTTAAATAAAGAAATTCAAAAGCTAAATAGCCCAAAAGCAGTAAAACTGTAAATATTTTCTGATTACTAAGCAACTATAAGAAGAATATAGCAAAAAAAGGTAAATATGAAAGAAACTGGCCCAAGCTCTCAGACTACCTCTGATCTGTTGCAGCGGCAAACTAGATCTGAGGTAGGACAGAGAGCATCATGGGATAGGGGCCTGGCCTCGAGCTATTTTGAGATCTTTCGCTAGTAAAGCGGCCGACTCGGAGCCGATGGATCAGCTCCAAACCCATGTGTAAGAATGGACGACGAGACTGAACAACTTCACATCAAAGGCTTTAAAGCGATGGCTTCATTTAAGCCTGGTTAACGTCCTGACGTCATGGAAGAAGCGACAGCATCCAACGCAGAAATCCCAAGACTCTGGTATTCCGGCCGACTGAGGGCTACCTGCAGGCAGACAACCCAAATGTGATGACTGCAACCGTGAAACACAAAGAACATCTGTAGGGAGGTTGCTGCCTGCAGCACTGGACATCCAGCCAGTATCCGAAAGTCTTAGAAGCAGGAGTACATGCGACATTGCTCGTCAGGACCATAAACTGACGTTGGCTATAAAAGTGATGTCTGCACTTACCCCCTTCAGCAAACAGTAGCACCCCTGAGAAGCAAAGAAAAGGAAGCTTTTCAGACCCACATATGCCACCAGGCCCAAGGAACCTAATAAATGTATGTGCCTGTTGCAGTGCCCTGTTTGGATGGAGAGAAGGTAGGGAAAGTTATGTCAGATGGAAAAAACAAGAGTAAGAGGGGGTTGGAAGGGGGGACTGAATATTGCAACATGGAAGAGGACGACATCTAAGGTTATGGTAAGTTCTTACACAACATTTCTATGTCCTATTTTCATGTTGCAGTATTCATAACTGTAGGGAGAGTACCCATGCTTTAGGTATGAACCTGGTAGGTTGAGGGGCCTGGCTTATGAGACCCTGTAAAATTGACCTAGCAAACCCAGTTCTGGCTCTACAGACCAAGTCTAGCTTGCAGTGCTTGGTAAAGGTATGGACTGAGGACCAGGTGCCCCCCCCCCCCGAAAAGGGGTGCCTGAAGAGGCAGCTGCCCTAGTAGAATACACTCTCACATTGGCAGTCATATCCTTTCCATGAAAGGAACAGGATAGCTTTAGAATCTACAGACTGCCTTCCCCAAGGCCCTTGGGTGAAATAAAAAAAACAGCTGATCAGACTTTCTAACGAATTTGCTATTGTCCAGGTAATACCAAAGTTGTCCATGAACATCCAAACAATGTAGGGTTTTTTCAGAGGAATTTTGAGGTTGAGGGAACAAAACGGGGAGGTTAATGGTTTGATTCAAGGACAGCTTATTAACCACTTTAGGCATGAAGGACGGGTTAATCCTGAGAGAGACCCTGTCCTTATGGAAGATGAGGTAAGGGGGGGGGTTAGCCATTAGGTCTTTAATTTCTGAGACCCTCTTGGTGGATGTGAGGGCTACCAGCAGTACTGCTTTCCAAGTACATAACTTTAGTGATGCTGAGTAAACTGGTTAAGGTCCCATGAAGGAGGTATCAGTTTATGAGGGGGTCTGATATGGAGGACCCCTCTTATGAATAGTTTTACCTTTAATCTGGATGCCAAGGGAGGTACCAAAGAGAGACAGGCAGAAATAGCTGACAAGTGTACCTTAACATAAGAGTAAGTCAGTCCTGAATGTAGAAGCTCACACAAATAAGAAAAGACCATAGGTACAGGAATAAGAAAGGGGTCCTGTTTTTGCTTTTGACACCACCTGGAGAATCTTTTCCATTTTGACACAGTTTCTCCTGGTACTTGGTTTCCTGGCCTCCTGCAGGACATTAAGTCCTCTGAATATGGGTGTCTGAATGGGATGAGAATTCAATCACCCACAGAGTGAGTCTGAGGTTGAGCACCTGAGGGTGTATGAACGACTCCCTGTCTTGTGTGAGTAGGTCGAATTGGTAGGGTAACCTGTGGTGATTGCCCTTGGCTAGTAAGTGAAGAAGGGGAAACCACTGTTGTTTTATCCAAAAGGGAGTCACCACCAGGATTCAGGACGACTTTTGAATCAGTGTAAAGGGGGTAAAGGCATAAAGATACAGCCCCACCCAAGAAAAAGAGAAGGCATCCGCCTTCCAAGCCTGTGGATGTGGATCCCTTGTGCAAAACACAGGCATCTGCTAGTCCCTAGCCACGAGCAGCATTCTACACTCACCTAGGATACCACTATATAAACAAAAAATTATTGACTTCAACAATTGGCTTAGTTTCTGGTCTCATTCTAAGGAGATCCAGTTCCTGTCAGCCTGGGATGACATGGTTGGTAGACTAAACTGCTTTGCCAGAGATGGTCTTCACCTGTCACCTCTATGCTTTCTGTTACTGGCTAAGGTATTTGCCTCCCCCATACAGCCTTTTTTAGGCAAGGTCTCAAGAACATAATTTCTGATATGAAAATATCACTCACAAATAAATTAAGGGTTATGCTGCTAAATGCTAGGCGTTTAAATCAGAAACTGCACTCTGGAAGCACTCCTTTTCCTGGAGGATATCAATGAATGTGCAGTCACAGAAAAATGGTTCAGGGCCACAGAGATTACCCCAGCCTTGCAAGGCTACAATGCCTTCTACACCTTCAGACTGCAAAATGAATGTGTGAGAACCAAAGGAAGAGGATGAGTATCTATCTTTATCAAAGTTAAATACATCTCTAGACTGGTTAGACAGGAACAATCAATGGAGTTACTCCAAGTTCAACTAACTGTGGGTAAGACCCCCTTCAGGTCATCGTTCGTTAGAGGCCTCCTTCAATGAACTAAGACACCCATGCTGCTTATTTGGACCTACCTGAGTCAAATTACAACCACTCTCGCCATAGGCGTGGGAAACTTATTCGAGTACTAACATGCTCGCTCAAAGGTTCCTGGACTTTATTACACTATTGCCCTGGAACAAATAGTGTGCACCCCCACAAGGGGCTCAAATATTCTCAATCAGGTCCTCCCCATGGCTGACCATTGCACCACCACAAGTATAGGACCCTCACTGGTTAAATCTGATCACAAATCAGTCAGATTTGAGGTAGCTATTAACAGAAAATTTCACCAAAGCTAATTATACCCTCCTAAGGGATGGCATAAGTACAGTACAGTTGTGTACACTTGCCATAAATGTTGATGTTCGAGTGTATTTACTGTTACAGTCATCACATTTGGGTTATTCCTGCCAGTGTAGCCCTCAGTCGGCCAGAATACCAGAAGTTTAGTATTTCTGCGTCGGTTGCTGTCACTCCAGGACTGACGTCAGGTCGTCAGTGGTATGAAATCAGGCAGCCGATGCCATTACATCAGTTTTTCTTGCCCTGTCAGGAGTCCCCAATAGGGAGCTAGGTTATGGTAGAACACCGCCACCAGTAGAAAGTAAATACCAAAATTCCTTGTAAGGAGAGAGGGGGAGGGGGGAGAGAGACAGAGACAAGGGGGATGGAGCTAGGGAATTCAGGACTGCAACAGTGAATACAGTCGAACATCTACATTTACGGTAAGTGTACACAAGTGGACTATGTTCTTCATGTTTCACTGTTGCAGTCATTACATTTGGGTTGATTCCCAAAGCTGAAGAAAAGGGTGGAGGCAGTCAAGAAGACTGGGGGGGCTGGCTAGGATGCCCTGCAGGACTGTGGTGGCAAAGCCTGCCCTGGATTTGGAGAAGATAGGCAGGTGGTAATGCTTGGTGAAGGTATAAACAGATGTCCATGTTGCAGTCTCCAGGATGTCCCTGGTGGGTACCTCTCTGAGAAAAGCTGCAGAGATGAGAGGCTGCTCTGGTGGAATGCGTCCTGACCCCCTTGGCGGGAGGTTTCCCATGCTGTTTGTAGCAGAAATGGATGCAGTGTTCTATCCACTTGGAGATGGACTGTTTGGATATGGCCTTGTCCTCTACTTCTGCAGTGAAGCTAACTAGCAATTGATCAGTTTTTCTAAAAGATTTAGTCTTGTCTAGGTAGAATATGAGCCGTCTGTACACATGGAGAGTGCAGAATCCTTTCCCCCTTGTTTTGTGGGTTAGGAAAAAAGGTGGGCAAATGAATGGATTGGTTGTGAGCCAGACTGGATACGACTTTTGGCATGAAGGATGGGTTAATCTGGAGTGAGACCCTGTCAGCATGGAAAATAATGAAGGGCTTTACAGCCATAAATGTTTGTAACTCTGAAACTCCAAGTTGAAGTGATGGCCAGAAGTAAGGCTGTCTTCCAAGAGAGAAATTTTAACTCTGCTGAAGTTGCAGGTTCAAAGGGGGGGCAGGGTAAGCTTTTCCAACATGAAGTTTAGGTCCCAAGCTGGGGTAGGATCTCTTCTGGGTGGCCTCAAGTTTTTAGCCCCTCTTAGGAACTGTTTGATGAGAGGGTGTGAGAAAAGAGGTGGTTCTGTGCTGAAATGAGCAGAGATGGCAGAAGCGTTAATTTTAACAGAAGAGAAGGATAGACCCCTGTGTAGTAGGTCTGCCAGGTAATCCAGGAAGAGAGGTAGGAAGGGCTGTGCCGTTCCAGCTCCCTTAGCCTGCATCCAGGTGCAAAACCTTTTCCACTTGTCAGCATAGGATTTTCTAGTGCTGGGGCATGTGGCCTCATGTATAACATCTAGAACTTGTTTGCTTAGACTGGCAGCTTGAAGAGAGGTCAGGAAATAAACTTGGTTGGGAGGGTGGCTTAATGGCTAAGGTGTTTGCCTTACAAACACAAGGTGCAGGGTTTGAGTCTCACAAGGGATAATTGGCTAAGCTTGAAATGGCTCCCAAGGGCAGTTAGCTTAGTAATAAACTATGAACTATGAACTATGAACTAAGCCAGGCTGCTAGATTGAGGTGCAATTGGGGATGCATGAATTCTCCATTCCTCTAGGTCAGGAGTGTTGGGATCTGGGGTAGTTTCCATGGTGGCAGGTGTGACAGGCTGCACAGCAGTGGGTACCAGTGCTGGCGTGGCCAGTCTGGGGCAATCAGGACTGCCCTTGATTTTTTCTCCCTTATTTTGAGCAGTACCCTTGAAATGAGTGGTAGAGGGGGAAATGCATAGACAGAGAGGTTTACCCACTGGAAGGATAGAGCATCCACTTTCCAGGCCTTGCTGTGAGGTTCCCTGGTGCAGAATTTGCTGAGCTGATGATTGGAGTGGGAGGCACATTTCTGGGTTACAAGGGTGAAGGTTCTTTGATGCAGCTGCCACTCGTGTGGGTCCAGCAGGTTTCTGCTGAAGTTGTCTGCCAGAGAGTTGAGAGAGCCTGGCAGGAATTGTGCTAACTGGTATAGCTGCATGGTGGAGGCTGTGTGCCAAAGGGTCATGGCGAGCCTGCACAGAGGATA
The DNA here is from genome assembly GCF_019279795.1 of Protopterus annectens. NCBI lineage: Eukaryota > Metazoa > Chordata > Ceratodontiformes > Protopteridae > Protopterus > Protopterus annectens. Next base: position 384,430,631 of record NC_056741.1, on the reverse strand, counting down.
AGAGTGAGCCCCCCCCCCCCGCTTGTTGATGTACCACATCACTGTGGTGTCTGTTTTGATCAGTAGAGGCCCGGGGAGATTAGGGGTCTGAAAGCTGTCAGGGTGTGCTGAAGAGCTAACATATCTTTGTTTGATGTTTGATGTGCAGATGTATTTGTTTTGGGCTCCACTGGCCCTAAATGCACTTGTCGTTCAGGTGTGCACCCCAAGCATAGTCTGATGCGTCTGTGGTGAGGGTCTGGGTGGCGTGGGGTCATGAGAAGGGAAGTCCATTGTTGTGGTGGCATGCTGCTGCCCACCAAAGAAAATCTTTCCTTAGATGAGGTATCATTGGTATAAGAGTTTCCAGGTCTTGAGTGTGCTGACACCAAAGGCTTTTTAGGTACCACTGTAGTTTCCTCATATGCAGTCTGGCATAGGGAATGAGAAGAATGCAAGAAGCCATGAACTCTAGAGCTTGCAGGATTTTCCTTCTGGATGACTGGGCCCTGGTGACTAGTTGAGAGAAGTAGGCTGTCAGGTAGGCTTGTTTTCCTGGAGTAAAGAAAGCCATCTGGGATGCTGTGTCCAGGCTTGCTCCCAGGAATACACTTTTTTGTGTGGGAACTAGTTTGGATTTCTTTTCACTGATAGTATACCCCAGGGAGGTCAGTAGGTCCTTTACAAAGGTCAAGTGCTTTAGCAGCTTTTCCTGGATCTATATTACAATGTAGAACTCACAGGAGTCTGAAAGTTGTAATATCAATCCCAAATGTTTGAAATATGAAAATAGCGAAGCCATGGGACACTGATTTTTTTTCCCAGGGGAAAAAAAGGTGGGCCGTTTTTGGGGCTTTGCTATTTCCTCCACTGAGGTGAGATCTCAGAATTGGTATGTTTAAGTAGGGGGGTGTGGAGGACGAAGCCCCCTCACATTAGTTTAAGTTTAAAGTGTGTTTTTCTTTCTCTTTTTTTTTTACGGAACAGGGATTTTTTTCCCTGGGGGGGGGGGGGGTTGGATCACTGGTCTGTGTTTTCGTAATTCTTGGATTTCGAGCATCATAGTTTGATATTACAACATTCGAACTCCTGTGAGTCCGATGGTGCAATATAGACCCGCTTTTCCAGACTGTCTGCCTGAATCAGGCAGTCGTCTAAGTATGGGTAAATTTGAATATTGCTTTGTCTGCAAAAAGCAATGATGGGAGCCAGACATTTTGTGAAAACTCTGGGAGCAGTGGATAAGCCAAAGGGAAGCGCAGAAAACTGAAAGTCCAGTGATCCTGCCCTGAAACATATTTCCTGCATGATTCCCTGAATGGGATGTGTAGGGTAAGCCTCTTTTAGGTCTAGGGTGGCTAACCAAGCATCCTTGGAAAGCACAGGTAGAAGCTGCGGGAGGGTGAGCACTTTGAATTTTAGTATCACCAGAAAGGTGTTTAGAATGGATAGATCGAGGACGGGGGCGCCATGTGCCCTCTTTCCTGGGTACCAGGAAGAGTCTGGAGTAGAAACCTTGGCCTATCTGTTCTGCAGGAACATGCCCTACTGCCATCAGAGAGAGCAGGGAAAGGACTTGCTTTTTGGTCTCTGCCCACTGGTTTGGGGAAGATCTGGGAACCCTTTTGGGGTTGGCAGTGTGTGGAAATAAAATGTGTATCCCTGGGACACTGTGTTGAGGACCCAGCAGACGTTAGTAATGGTGGCCCAGTTGCTTGTGTGGAAGGACAGTTTTCCTCCTAGGGGCAAGAGCAAGTGGGCAAAGGGAGGGGGTGGAAGCGTAAAGTAATTGTGAGCTCTTACCATAAGGGGGTGGCTTTGGACTCCCTGGTTTTGAAGAGGAGGAACTCCATTGCTTAGACCTCTGCATTCCCTGGGGCTGTTGCTGGGTGGGGGGGTCTGCTTCCCCCAAGTCTGGGATGAGTTGACCTGAAGGGGGCAGAAAAGGACCAGTGCTTGGAGGGGCAATGCCTACTGAACCTTGGTGGCTGGACCTGTAAGAAGTCTAGCTGTCTGCATAGATTTAGCTTTTTCCTCCATCTTTTTAAGGTCTCTTCTGCCTTGGTGCCAAATAAGTTGCCTTTGTGCAAGGGTGCGTCCAATAATTTGGATTTGACATGGTCTGGCAAGGTCTGTTCCTTAAGCCAAGCATGCCTTCTAAGGACAGAACCAGGGACTGCTGCCCTGCAAGATGCTTGTAGATGTGCTTAGTTACGACTTGCAGAATGAATCAACTCTTGTAACTATTTTCTGCACAAGCAGGGAAAGAAGATATTTTTTGTTTGAGGAGTTCCATGGTTATGTTGCTGATATTTCAGCATATGGAACAGACAATTTAATGCACTAATAGCAAGAGTAGCAGAGGTGTATACTTTTTTACCTCATCTGCCTAATGCTCGGGAATCCTCATCTAAGGGGGTGAGATTCTTAGCTGAAATGCTTTGATTCCTTTAGGTCCTTAAGAGATGACCTTGGGGTCAGCAGTAGGATTTTTGAAAAGAAATTTGTGAGAATCAGGGACTCTAATACCGGTCAGGTCTCCTGGGTGCAGGAGGGAGAATGTCAGGGGTCAGATTGGATTCCATAAAAACATCATCCACAACATCCAGGACAGGAGGAATGCCCAGAGGTCTATGCTCTGGAAGATCTAAGAATTCCCTGAGTCTCATTTGACCGAGGATAGTCCTGACATTCTCATTGGAAATGGTCCCTTAAAGTATGCAGAATTTCCTCAAAGGAAAAGTCTTTGGGTGGAGAGGCTGAAGGGATGGTTTCCTCTACATCAGAATCCTCATAACCAAAGAGGGGTTGCATATCTTCATATTCAGATACATCAGAGTCATCGGACTCCTGTACAGAAAAAACTACTAGGGACAAGTCTCTTTTTTTGGAAGGGGTAGCCTGGCTTCCCCTGATAAGCATTATAAGGTCTTCCACCATTTTGAGACTGAGGAAGGAAGCAGGTGCCTGAGCTTGGGTCATCAGTTTTTGGGTGTGGTTTGTACCCTGGGCCTTACAGACTCTGTTGTTTTTGAAAGAACTGAAGACGGGAAAGAAGTCCTCGGCCTGTGTCAAGAATCGTTAGTGTAAAGTACTTCCTTGGAAGCCGGTGCCTGCTCAGCGGCTCCGGACCCATCCAAGGTAGACACATCCGCAGGATCCTTAGTTAAAGACTCTCGCAGCATACCGGACTCTGAAAGAGTCTTGGTAGCAGCCTGCAAATCCACAGAAGCAGGCATCAGGTCCTGCGAAAGCATCTCACTGAGGACCAAAGCACTGACGACTAGCTTAACGGAAGCATCGTCGGCAGTTTTGGACCTGTGCAGTCTGTCTCTGTCTTTATCCTTATGTTTTTTCAGAAGATCAGTTGTCAGATGGCTTACCGAAGCCATATCGGAATTCGAGGACCGACAGCGAAAATATCTAGCTACAATAAGTAGATTCCCAAAGCTAAGGATGGGAGGAGGAATTTAGACAGCATTAGGACCAGCTATAAGGCCCTGCAAGATTGCAGTGGCAAAACCAGCTCTGGATTAAGAGAAAAATGGCAAATGGTAATGCTTGGTGAAAGTATGTACAGAACTCCAGGTAGCAGCTTCTAGGATGTCTCTGGTAGGGACACCTCTGATCAAGGCTGTAGAGAGAGATTGCAGCCCTGGATGAATGGGGTCAAATCCCCTGTGCGACAAGTTTTCCATGATGCTTATATCAGAAATGAATGCAATGGCCTATCTATTTAGAAATGGTTTGCTTTGAAATATCCTTCCCCTCAGCTCCTGCAGCAAATGCCACCAGCAGTTCAGACTTCATTTGAGGTTTAGTCTTGTCCAAGTAAAATCTAAGTTATCTGTGCACATCTAAGGAGTGCAGTATAAGTTCCCCTTTGTTCTGTGGATTAGAAAAGAAGGTTGGCAAATGAATGGATTGATTAAGAGCCACACTGGATACCACCTTGGGCATGAAGGAGGGATTGGTCCAGAGGACACCCTGTCCGCATGAAAGATGATGAAAGGTTCCACTGCCATAAGGGCCTGTAATTCAGACACCCTTCTTGCTGAAGTGATTGCCAAAAGGAAATCTATTTTCCAAGAAAGGAATTTAAACTCTGCACTTGCAGCTGGCTCAAAAGGAGGTAGAGTGAGTTTTTCCAATACAAAGTTTAGGTCCCAGGCTGGAGTTGGGGCTCTCCTGGGTGGTCTTAAGTTTTTGGCCCCTCTGAGGAACTGCTTAAGCAGTGGATGAGAAAAGAGGGGTGGTTCTGTGTTGTAATGAGCTGAAATGGCTGAGGCGTGAATTTTGGTGGAGGAAAAGGAAAGGTCCTTGTGAAGCATCTCAGTTAGGTATGGAAGTATCGGAGGTAAATTGGGCACCACTGTGGCCATCCCTTGAGTTTGGTTCCAGGCACAGAATCTTTTCCATTTTTCAGCACAATATTTTCTAGTACTAGGCCTCCTTGCCTCCAAAATGACATCCAACACTTGTTTACTGAGGGATGGGTAAAGGAAAGATTAGGTAATTAGCCAGGCTGCCAAGTTCAGGGTTTGAAACTGGGGGTGCAGAATCTGACTCTCCTGCTGAGACAGGGTAGGGGTCTGAGGCAGGTGCCATGGGGCTAACAGTGACACTGTGCAACAGGGGGTACCAGTGTTGGTGTGGCCAGTCTGGTGCAATCAGTAGCATCCTTGGTTTGTCCTGTTTGATCTTTAGTAGCACTTTGGAGAGGAGAGGCAGAGGAGGAAAGGCATAAACTGATAGATGTTTCCAGCTGAAGGACAGATCATCCACTTTCCAAGCTTGTTTGTAGGGAGTCCTTGTGCAGAATTTGTCCAATTGTTAGTTTTGGAGGGAGGCAAACAGGTTTATATCTGGGCTCCCCATTTGTTTATCAACATGTTGAAAGTCTTTGGCTCCATTTTCCACTCGTGTGGGTCCATGAGATTTCTGCTTAGTTCATCTGCCAGTGTATTTAGTTTTCCTGGCAGGATTTGAGCCTGTAGCTGCACTTGGTAGCTCAAGGCTGCATTCCACAGAGCCATGTGTATTCCAAGCTTGTTTGTAGGGAGTCCTTGTGCAGAATTTGTCCAATTGTTAGTTTTGGAGGGAGGCAAACAGGTTTAGATCTGGGCTCCCCATTTGTTTATCAACATGTTGAAAGTCTTTGGCTCCATTTTCCACTCGTGTGGGTCCATGAGATTTCTGCTTAGTTCATCTGCCAGTGTATTTAGTTTTCCTGGCAGGATTTGAGCCTGTAGCTGCACTTGGTAGCTCAAGGCTGAATTCCACAGAGCCATGGGTAGTCTGCAGAGGGGGTAAGAATGGGTACCCCCCCCCCCCTGCTTGTTTATGTACCACATAACAGTGGTGTTATCCATATTTACCATTAATTGTCCTGGAAGAATGTGGTCCTTGAAGGCTGTCAGAGCATTCTGTACAGCTAACATTTCATTTTGATTGATATGCAGGTGCATTTGACTTGGGTTCCATTTGCCCTGAATGCACTTCCCTGCCAGGTGAGCCCCCCATGCACAGTCTGATGCTTGTTAGGTTTGGGGCAGCAGGGGGTAGAATGAATGGTAGCCCCTTGTTCTGGTGGCAGGCCTCGGTTCACTAAAGGAATTCTAAACGTAGGCAAGGTATGATAGGAATCATTGCTTCCAGATCCTGAGAATGTTGACAACATAGGCTTTTTAGATACCATTGTAGTTTCCTCATCTGCAGCCTTGCATATGGAATTAGTAGAATGCAGGAGGCTATGAACCCCAAGGCTTGCAGTATTTGCCTTGCAGATAGCAGGGTTTTTGTGGCCACTAGTTTGAAGTAAGTTGTCAAATTAATTTGTTTCTCTGGCGTGAGGAAAGACATCTGGGAAGTTGTGTTCAAGCTTGCTCCCAGGAATATAATTTGCTGACAGGGTACCAGATGTGATTTCTTTTCATTTATGGTGTATCCCAGGCAAGTTAGCACCTTTTGTACAAATGCCAGATGAATCAAAAGTAAGTCCTGGCTTTCTGCCTGAATTAGACAATCGTCCAGGTATGGGTATATTTAAATATTTCTTTGCCTGCAAAATGCAATGACTGGAGCAAGGCACTTTGTGAATACCCTGGGCGCAGTAGATAAGCCAAAGGGCAGTGCAGAGAACTGATAGTGCATGTAGCCTGCTTTGAAGCGTAGGTATCTTCTGCAAGATTCCCTGATTGGGATGTGCAGGTAGGCTTCCTTTAAATCCAGTGTTGCCAACCAGGCATCTTTGCCTAGCATAGGAAGCAACTGGTGAAGAGTTAGCATCTTGAGTTTTGGAATCACCAAAAAGGTGTTAGAAAGGTCCAGGAGAGGACAGAATGAGTTGTCTTTTCTGGGTACCAGGAAAAGTCTTGAGTAGAAACCTTGTCCCTTTTCCTCTTCTGGTATAGTTTGAATAGCCTTTACGCTTAAGAGAGAGAGTACTTGCTTTTGAGCCTCTGTCCACTGATTGGGGTAGATCTGGCCAACCGTTTGGGGTTGGTAACGTGTGGAAGTGAAATCTGTATCCTTGGGAAACTACATTTAAAACCAATTTGTCCTGGGTAATGAGTTCCCAGTTTTTTTGCCTGTAGAACAATCTTTCCCCCCTAAAGGAGAGGTCAGTTGAAAAGTGCTTGGAAGTTTTAAAGTTAAGTCATTGAGACAGTTTACCGTAGGGGGGAGTATTACTACTACCTGATTTGGAAGTGGGAGCCCCCTGCTACTTAGTCCTGTGTGTAACCTGGGACTGAAGCCTGGGCGTACTGCTGGCTCTGGGTTTGGACTGAAGGCCTGGAAGAGGCAGGAAAGGACCAATTCTTAGAGGGCCAATGCCTATTAAATCTTGGAGGCTGTACTTGTAGGAAATCTTTAGCAATTTGCATAGATTTAGCTTTTTCCTCCATCTTTTTAAGAACTTCTTCCGCTTTGTTGCCAAACAGGCAGTCCTGATTTAAGGGAGCATCCAGCAATTTAGCTTTAACATGATCTGGCAAGGATTGCTCCTTAAGCCACGCATGCCTTCTAAGTACAGACACAGTGACAGCAGCCCTGCAAGATGCCTCTAGTGAATCACAACCACAATGCAAAGTATGTTTTCCAACCTCTTCAGCAGAATGCATTAAATCCTGTAAATCCTTATTTTCAGCACAATCAGGAATCAACATCATTTTCTGTTTAAGCAATCCAATAATATGAAACTGGCAATTTAAGGCCCTAATGGCCATTGCAGAAGTGCACACCTTCTTACCCCATCTATCCAGCGCTCTGGAGTCTCTATCAGAGGGGGAAGGATTTTTGGCAGTAGTAGCCTTAATGCTCTTGGGTCCCTGTGAAATGGTCTCAGGATCCGCAGTAGGATTTTTAAAAATGAATTTGAGAGAGTCAGGAACCCTGTAATATCGATCAGGTTTTCAGGGTGCAGGAGGAAAGAGTCAGTGGCCAAACTAGATTCTGAAAAGGCATCATCAACAATGTCTAGTATAGCAGGGATAGCTAAAGGCCTGTGCTAGGGCAGGAGTAAGAAATCCCTATGCCTCTTTTTAGAATCTGAGAAACCTTGGTTTTCCCAATGAAAATGCTCCCTCAGAGTATGCAAGGTGAGGGAATAGAGTCCTCTGCATCAGAATCCTTATAGGTAGATAAGGGTAAATCCTGGTCATCAGAGGATACAGTAATTTCAGAATCCTGGTCAGAAGTATCAAAAGCAAATTCAGTCCTAGGTCTCAGTGGGGGAAGGCTGGCTTTCCCTGATTAAAGTAATAAGATCTTCAGCCATTCTTATTTGTTTTTTAGGCATAGAGCCCTGACCATGTGGTCTGGGCATCTGTTTTCTAGGCATGGTTCGAATTTTAGGCCTTGAAGAAGAAGATGGCATCAGTTTAATATGCAGGTCAGTAGGCCTGAATACACCCTCAGAAGCCAGTACCTGCACAACGGTTCCAGACCCATCCAAGGTAGAGACATCCGCAGGTTCCATAGTTGAAGCATCTCGTGGCATACCAGACTGCGAATGGGTCTCAGTAGAGGCCTGTGAATCTGAAGTAGCAAGTATCAGGGGTTGCAAAACCGTCTCACTGAGTACCAGTGAACTGGCGATTGGCTTAGAAGCGTCGTTGGCAGCTTTGAACCTAGGCAGCCTGTCTCGTCTTTATCTTTGCATTTTTTCGGAATGTCGGTAGTCGGATGGCTTACTGAAGACATATCTGGATAATTGAACAGAGTACAAAATATTTAGAAGTGTAAATATACAGACGACGAATAGCTTGTTACTTAAATAAGGGACAAAACCGACAGCGAGGTACGTCGTGGTCAGGGCCCAGGCAAGGAATACAGTAAGAATGAAAATCTTTATGAGGTATTTGCTTTCCACAAGAAATACAATTATTGACTTTTACTGACATCAGTTTAGAGCAAGAAAAAGTTTCCCCAATGGGGTACTTGGCTTTAGTTGAACACTTTGGTTCTGAAACTCGAAAACGAAAATATCAAGAGTCGGCCAACCGGCACTTGCGAACTGCTTCTGCTTCAGGCACCGCACCGCAAGAAAGACTGATGTAATGGTGTTGGCTGCATGCTTTATACCCCCCTCACGGACGTCACGGAAGATGAGACAGCAATAGACGCAGGACCCAAGCCTTTGATTATCAGGTCGACTGAGGGCTACTGCAAGTAGATAACCCAAATGTGATGACTGCATCAGTGAAACAAGAAGAACATCTGCAACAGTCACCCCCTTCATAAAGGAAGTACAGCAACAGACCCTGAGAATTATAGACCCATAAGCTTAACCAGCCTCATCTGTAAGGCCATGGAATGAATCATCATGAACCTTATAAACAAGGATATAGATCTCCAAACCCTTGATCCGACAGTTTTTTCAAAGGCAGGTCATGTCTGTTAAACATGGTGGACGTCTTTGAAAATGTCACCAAAGCCATAGATGAAGGTAAATTTCTATGTACAGCCTACCTTGAATTAGCAAGGCCTTTGACACAATTCCACATTCAGCATCATTGATAAACTCTCCCAGTTGAACATCAACCCTTATGTTGTCATGGGTTGCTAACTGGCTCATTGACAGATCACACTTAGTCAGAGTTGGGGATTTTACCTCAACCAGCAGACCTGTCAGCAGTGGAGTTCCACAGGGGTGAGTACTGGGGCCCCCTATTGTTTGGAATACACTTCTTAGTTGTTCAGGCCAAAACAAAGGTGCTCTGGCTGACTAAATTTGTTAACGACTGCAAATTAGATGCAATCATTGAATCCTCAAACAATGTTGATATACTTCAAGACAGACTTACACAAACCAATGACTGATGCCAAAGCCATTGACTCAAACTCATTGCTAAAAAATGAATTATCCCATTCGAACGATATCCCTGCAGACTATCATATAAATAATAATATCCTAAGTAACAACTAAGTAGTGAGAGACTTGGGAATGCAAGTTGACAGCCTAAACTTTGACCACCACGTGTATGGTAAGGAAGGCATTCTACATTGCACACCTCATTAGCAAAGGCATTGCCTCGAGCAAAAGATGTCATAACTTCCCCGTACTCAACCCTCATCAGGCCAATAACTCAATACAATGCTCCCTTTGTTACGTACCTTACCAGACACCTGCAGCAAACTTGAGAGACCTCGAAGATTTCTAACCAAGAAAATTCAGTCTCTCCAGCACGTCATACACAGACTGAAGTCACTGTCACCGTACTCAGTAGCATACAGACTACTTGTGCCTTTCCTACAGAGCAATCCTGGATCCAAGCCTATGGAAATACTGCACATCCGCAAGTCAAATGGGATCTTAACCTAGCCTGCAACATAAATAGGACCTGCTGGAGAGAGAGATTATGTCTCTCAGAGATTGCCACTCCTCTGGAATAGGCTACCAATTCACACCAAATAGCACCTCTATGACCCTGTTTAAGTGTAGCCTGTATGGGAAACCATAAATTCCTGCTAAGGATTTCAGCTATAACCCTCCTAGACGTGGGTAGTCATTGCTAACTACGATCTTGAGTCTAGGCAAGATACTTTATATTGGGTTTCTCTAACATTATATTGGGTACACATCACTAGGCTTATAAATACCTTCTGGTCAATAGCCTAGTAACACCTATGAATGTCCCTCTTGGAATCCCAGCTTGAGCAACAGATCACTCACCCAAGAAAGACTCCTGACATTTTGAAAGAGACTCTGCAAAGATAAGCAAGTCATCTAAATATGGAAAAACGTGTTTACCCTGTAACCTGCAATGGGCTATAACTGCAGCTAGTCACTTTGTGAGCACCTGGTGCAGTGAATAGCCCAAAGGGTAAGGCACAGAACTTATGTGATCCAGACACACAAAACTTAAATGCCTGAAGCCTGGATGAATAGATACATGATAAGAATCTTTTAAGCCTAGTGTTACCGAAAGAGGAAGAAGAGGTAATAAGTTGTTAAATGACATTTTGAATTTGGGCACTATCAAACAGATTTTAGAAGAGAACGACTCAGAACTGGTCTCCAGGCATTTACTTTCTTTGACATTAGGAACATCCTTGAATAAAACTCCTTACCACCTGGGATGGAGGAACTGGTTCTAACACTCCTTCACAAGAAACATTAATATAAAACATTTCTCATATATTCACAATGTTTCAAAACAAACTAACAAAAGAGACTGATGATTTAAAATGCTGCAATTCAAAGTTGCATTAAGTACATTTTCCCACATACCCATCAATAAGTTTCAAATCCTGGCTAGAAAGAGGAGGACTAGAATTAAATGAGTGCTTAGCAAAAGTGAATTCAACTAGCTATAGCTGCTGGGTCAGGTTTGGGAATATTGTATACAATTTAAAAGACTGAGGAACTTTATACACTCTACCTGCCTTTTTAAGGACAGCTGGTGGCCATCAGGAAAATTGCAGGCAGTAAGACACACATCCTCTAAAGCGTACAGTACAGAAGGAATAGGTAGAGATTCTGGAAAATCCTTCTTTAACAACTCACAGTATTTTCTGGATGACCTGAGAAACCTCAGTGTTCTTGCACTGAAAACACTGGAACATTATAGCAATAGCCTCAGAGAAAGAGAAACACGCAAAGGAAGACTCAAACTGAGCTCTGCTCTGAGTCTGCAACAGAAACTGAAGGACAAAACCTTGAATCCATCTCTGCATCTTCCTGTTCAAATTCAGAGTCCTGAAAAGAGGACTCCCTCTATCTTTTACCAGAAACTACTCTACAAGAAGGATTAACAGTTTGAATTAAACAAATCCCAGTAAACTACACAATCCAATGAAATTGGGGGGGGGGGGGCAGGCAGGGACAAAGGTGGGATCCCAGGGGTGTATTTTCCGTTTCCCATCCAGTCGTCCAGGTTCCTCTTAAAGAGGGCTAGAGAGGTACTCTGCTTGACATGGAGACAGTCTATTTCACTGATGGTAGAGTCTTTGGGACACAAACCTATCCCGCCAACAAGTTCTACTAATGTCAAAGACCAGGTTAAGGCCTTACGTGCGGGTTGCGCGAGTGGAGTTGTCTTACGGATATGCAGCAACTCCATCAAGGCTGAGTCTGAAATAGCCTTGTATGCCAGACACAGGTCACCTCTGATCAGTCTCTATGAAACTGAGTATAGGGACAGGACTTTTAGCCTATCTATACAAGAGAGGTGCTTGAGACCCTGGATTTTTCTGGTTAGGAACCTCTGTGGTCTTCCCAACTGCTACATGTGCTAGACAAGGTACATGCCGAAAGGGGGCATTGTACTCGATAAAGAGTCTAAAGGGAGGAGTACAGGGATGTTATATGACCTCCTTGTCCCTGGATGAAATACAGTTATTGATGAGGTAGGCCATGTAGAAAGCCTTCCGTACAACAGAGGCAACATGGTGGCCAAAAGTCAGGTTGCTATCAACCTGGGTGCCCAAGTCCCTCATGACTGACTGCATGCTTAGTATGTTATTATTAATGTCATAATTAGTGGGGATGACATTTTCCCCAAAGAGGATAAAGATGCATTTCTTGGCATTCAGTTTGAAGCTATGCTTCTTGCACCAGTCATTAGTTTGGGTAAGGCCCTCTTATTGGATGTTCACATCACTAGGGGAATTTAAGACAGTGCCAGCTTGCAGTCATTTGCAAACTTGGCCAGCCACAGACCACTGGTTTTGGCTTGCACTTCAGAAAAGTATATCCCAAACAGTAGAGGCCCTAGACCGATCATTGGGGTACACCGCTCATTACGGGTCTACTACTAGAGGTGGCTTCCCCTACTTTGACTGAGTGGGTTCAATCAGTGAGCCAGCTAGCTACCCATCTGGTAACATACAGGTTGATGCCTAGCTGGGAGAGTTCGCTTATTATGTCCGAGTGGGGAATAGTGTCAAAGGCTTTGGCTAGGTCAAGGTAAGTGTGCACAGTCTTCCCCTTGTCCATGGCTTTGGTGACTGTTTCGAAGAAGGCGACCAAGTTTAACAGCATGTTTGGTTTTCTGTTTCTTTTCGACAGGAAACATGGGGCAAACTGAGTTACTAATGGCAGCTGCTGCTTCCCCAGGGATGGGCACAACATTCTAACATAATAGAGAAATCTTCCCTGAGCCTTCTCCCAGAATTGGCAACAGTGGCTCTCCCTTGCCCAGTGAGGGGACTCCAACAGCTGCAGAGGACATAGCTAACACCAGGTCCATAGTGGTTGTGGGTGCTACACCAGAAGGATTTGGGGTAAAAGATGAGTGGTCTGCGATAGAACGATTGGCCACAGCAGAGTCACCTACCTGGGGCTGAGGCAAATCGCTAGCCTGCTGTGGTGGCAAAGGCTGTTTGCTTAACTTTACCTTTTTGTGACTGGAAGGAGGACAGACTGTGGGACTGAATCTGTTCTACAGTCAAGGTGCAAATGGTGCCACTTTCCTGGGGAAGACTAGCAGCAAATGCCAGTAAAACTATCAGTCCATAACCGTTACCTTTTGACAGAAAACACATAGTAAAAAGCACTTTCAAACACTATGGCAGCCCCATGTGAAAAATTAATTTCTCCACAGAAAATGTTACCAGTTAGTTTACTCTATTTTAAAACTTGAAGAAAAATAAATGCACCATTTAAAACTACGTTACAGTCTCAAGACAGTCTATTAAAAGACAACCCTCCTAGCTTTTAAATATTGAAATAACTTTCCTGAAGAGGAAAGTAATAAAACAGCTGTAAATAAGAAAACAGAAACTTCCCCCCCATAAGCAACTTATCTGCCCAGCAAATAAAACACAAACCAACTGTCAATCCTCAAAAGCCTCAGAGGAGTAAACTTGTCAGTAGTAAAGCCTGAAGGGCTTTGCACCCAAACTTATCTCTTAATCAGCTATTCTCAAGTTGCTTGACAGTTTGGGCTCATGGAAGGTGCCCTGAAGCTTTGAAAGCTGGCTAGCTGTTACAACCTTGGCAGGATATAACCTATATAGCTAAGGCTACTGCAGTAGTGATTGATATGAAGAACATACAGTTGTTCAGACTTTCAAACAAATTTGGTTTTATCCAGACAGAACCTAAGCTCTCTGAACATCTAGAGTGCAGGAAGCCTTTCCCCTAGATTCTGTGAGCTGGGAAAGAAAGTAGGAAGCTTTACAGCCTCATTGAGATACAGCTTATTCAGTACTTTGGGCATGAATTAAGGGTTAGCCCTCAGGGTCACACTGTCCTTGTGAAAGATAAGACAGGGAGGAATGGCCATGAGTGCCTGAAGCTCTCACAGCTGAAGTGAGAAAGTACAGTTTTGTACCTACCATAAAATGTAGATGTCCGATAGGCATGCATCTGCAGTCCTTACAAATGGGTTGTCCTGTCGTCAGGCAGCCCTTCGGTCGGCCGGATTCCAAAGTCTGGGTCTGGCCTCGGCTGGTGTCGCACTTCACCAGACGTCATAGCGGCAGTTCTTCGGGTATAAAGGCATCAGCCGACGCCATTTTCCTCAGTGTTTCTTGCCCCAGATGCCAGGTGCCCTCTAGGAAGGCTAAATATGGATAAATGCAAATGGTTCCAAATAGTAGAGAGCAAACAAAAAATAAGCATGTATGTACATATATACAAACAAATACACCATAATAGATTCCCCCAGCTAGCTACAAGATGGGCAAATACCCTAGGAGTACCACAGAGGGAAGGAGGGTGGGTAATCCTGACTGCAGATGCATGCCTATCGGACATCTACATTTATGGTAGGTACAAAACTGTACTATGTCCTTCAAGGATGCATCTGCAGTCCTTACAAATGGGTAGAATACCATAGCCAAACTGGGGGAGGAGGAGAAATAGATTATGGTGTAGTTAAGATCCCTTGCAAAACAGCAGTGGCAAAACCTGCTCGGGATCTGGAGTATAAAGGTAAATTATAATGCTTGGCAAATGTATGCACGGAGCTCCAAGTAGCAGCCTCTAAAATGTCTTTGGTAGCCATTCCTCATAAAAAAGCTGTGGTAGTGGCTGTAGCCCTTGTAGAGTGAGGCCTGATGTTTTCTGGAGTTTTCTTTCCATGGTAGGAGTAACAAAATCTAATGCAATTTCCTATCCACTTAGAGATTGTCTGTTTTGAAATTGCTTTTCCTTCCATTCCTGTTGCATATGCTACCAGTAGTTGGTCAGTTTTTCTATTGCTCTTGGTCCTGTCCAGGTAGTAACATAATTGTCTATGTACATCCAAGGTATGCAGCAGTCTTTCTCCCCTATTTTGTGGGTTGGGGAAGAATGTAGGTAGGTGGATAGCTTGATTTAAAGATACCCTGGAGACCACCTTTGGCATAAAAGTAGGATTAGTTCTCATGGACACTCTATCTTGATGGAAGATCAGGAAGGGCTGTACTGCCATTAATGCCTGGAGTTCAGATACCCTTCTTGCTGAAGTGATTGCAAGCAGGAAAGCAGTTTTCCATGATAAGTACTGTAATTCTGCTGTTGCTGCTGGCTCGAAAGGAGGGAGTGTCAACTTTTCTAGCACAAAGTTCAAGTCCCATGCTGGCAATGGCGGCTTCCTGGGTGGCTTTACATTTTTAATCCCTCTCAGAAACTGCCTGAGCAGAGGATGTGAGAATACTGGAGGATCCAAGTTGTATTCTGCTGAAATAGCTGATGCATGAATCTTAATGGAAGAATAGGACAGGCCGTTGTGAAAGAGCTATGCCAAGTATTCCAGGATGTTAGCTATGTTTACCAGTGACACATTCTCTCCTTTTGCAGTACTCCAAATGAGATATCTTTTCCATTTTGCTGAATAATTTTTTCTTGTTGAGGGTCTGCGAGCCTCCAAGATAATGTCTTTAACCCTTTGAGATAAATCTGGGTTATTTGGTCTTATGCAATGTTCCAGGCAGTCAGCTGCAGTGTTTTCAGGTTTGGATGCAGGGTTTTGAAGTTGTTCTGTGTTAACAGCAAGGTAACTAGGGGCAGAGGCCATATTTGTTGCCGAGACATACTCCTCAGTAATGGGTACCAATGTTGCCTTGGCCAGTCTGGAGCTATCAGGATGATCCTTGGACGGTCTTCTTTGATCTTCAGTAGCACCTTGTGCATCAAAGGGAGAGGTGGGAATGCATATGCTGTCAGGTTTGTCCAACTGAAAGATAGGGAGTCCACTTTCCAAGCAAGTGGGTGGTACGTCCTTGTGCAGAATTTTTTCAGTTGGTGATTGTGTGGGGATGCAAATAAGTCTATTTCTGGCAGTCCCCATTTCCCTGTAATGGTTTTGAAGATGTCCGGATGCAGCATCCATTCGTGGGCATCCGTGGTAGTTCTGCTTAGGATATCTGCTAGTATATTTTCTTTTCCTGGCACAAAAATTGCTTGTAGCTGAATGTTGAAGCTCAGTGCCACATTCCAGAGGTCCATTGCCATCCGGCATAGAGGGTATGAATGTGTGCCTCCTGTTTGTTGATGTACCACATAACTGTGGTGTTGTCCGTCCTTATCAGCAGTTGACCCTGTTGAAGAAATGGTCTGAATGCCTGAATTGCCAGTTTTACTGCCAGCATTTCCTTTTGATTTATGTGTAGGTGCAGCTGGTCTTGAGTCCATAAGCCTTGTATGCACTTGTCCAGCATGTGTGCCCTCCAACCGAGGTCTGAGGCGTCTGTTGTGATGGTCTGGCTTGGTTGAGTGCTGTGGAAGGGAAGTCCCTTGTTTGATTGACAGGCCTGGGCCCACCATTGGAATTCTTGTTTCAGGCATGGAATTATTGGAATTTGGGTTTCTAGGCTGTGCTTGTGCTGAGACCATAAATTCCTTAGGTACCACTGTAACTTTCTCATATGTAGTCTGGCATGTGGAATTAATATTATGCAGGATGCCATGTAACCGAGAGCTTGCAGGACTTTTCTTGCTGTTAACTGGTTCTGCTTTGTTAATGCCATGAAGTAGAAAGGGAGTTGTTCCTGTTTTTCTACTGTCAGGAATGCCATTTGTTTTGTTGTGTCCAAATCTGCACCCAAGAAGGTTATCCTTTGGGATGGTATCAGCCTTGACTTTTTTATTGACTGTGTATCCCAGGGCTTGTAGTAGATGAATGACCCTTTCCAAATCTTTTGTTAATTTGTTTTTGTTGTCCGCTTGTAACAGGCAGTCGTCCAGGTAAGGGTAAATTTGAATTCCCTGAAGCCTGCAATGAGCAATTACTGATGCCAGGCATTTCGTGAATACTCTGTGCAGTAGATAAGCCAAAGGGCAATGCTGAGAATTGATAATGCTCTGATCATGCAAGAAATCTGAGGTATCTTCTGCAATTTGGTCGTATGGGGATGTGCAGGTATGCCTCCTTGAGATCTAGAGTTACCAGCCAAGACTCCTTGCCCAGCATGGGAAGAAGCTGCTGTAGGGTCAGCATTTTGAATTTTGGAACAATGAGGTATGTGTTTAAAGCGAACAGGTCGAGAATAGGTCTCCATTGGTTTTCTTTTCTTGGTACCAGGAAGAGTCTGGAGTAAAATCCTTGCCCTTGTTCCATAGATGGTACCCTTTCTACAGCTCTCATCCTTAGTGAGTTATTTGTCGTAGAGCTTCTGTCTTCTGATTTGGAGGTAGGTTTGGCATTCCTCTCTTCCTTGGTAGAGTATGGAAGGGAAACCTGTAACCTTGGTCTATTGTCTGTAAAATCCATTTGTCTCTTGTGATGTAATGCCAGTTTACTGAAAATAAGGCTAGCTTCCCGCCTAAGGGTGCTTCTAGTTGTTCCCTGGTTGGCGGTGCCAGAGCCAAGTCACTGTGATTGTCCTGTGGAAGTGGTGGCAGCTGGATCTGTGGCTGTACCTCGCTGGTTGTTAGCCTGCCATTGACGTCCCCTGTAGGCACCTCTGGATTGACCTCTGCCTCTTGAGCGCCTATTTCTGCCTCTCGGAGCTCTGGAGGTGTCTGGAAAGGACCAATTCTTGGAAGGCCAGTTCCTGCTAAACCTTGGAGGCTGGACCTGCAAAAAATCCTTGACTGTCTGGACAGATTTTGCTTTCTCTTCCACCTTCTTCAGCACTTGCTGTGCAGGGGAGCCAAACAAATTGAGCTTATCCATGGGAGCATCTAGGAGCTTTGATTTAACATGGTCTGGTAAGGACTGCTCTTTTAACCATGCATGTCTTCTGATCACTGTGCCAGTCATGGCTGATCTAAAGGAAGCCTCCAGTGCATCATAGCCGCATTTTAAAGAATTACTGACCTGCTGAATGTTATGTACCATTTCCTGAACAGATTTTTTATCTAATGGTTCATCAGAGGACAGATTTTTAGTTAACTGATCTAACATAAATTCCTGATACTGAATCATGTGGAATTGACAGTTCAAGGCTCTAGCTGTAAGAGTAGCAGAACAGAGGTAGCTGCTACAGCCTTGGGTCCCTGGGAGATAGTTTCGGGATCTGCAAGAGGGGCCTTATACAAATGATAATGTGTGTCCGGAACCCTGTAGTATCTATCGGGCTTAGCAGGGGCCGGAGGAAGAGTATCAGAAGCAGTACAAGCATCATTAAATGCATCATCCACAACAGTAAGTACTGGAGGAATGGCTAAAGGCCTATGCTGTGGCAAATGCAGAAAGGTTCTAAGCCTTTTCCTAGAGTCTGAAAAATCCTGGCCCTGCCATTGAAATTGTTCCCTCATAGCATGCAAGGTTTCCCCAAAGGAAAATTCCTCAGGCGGAGAGGCAGAAGGGATGGACTCTTCTGCATCAGAGTCCTCATAAGCAGAAAAAGGGCCCTCTGGAGGGTTAGAATTATCTGATTCATCAGAGGAGTTATCTGTAGATACTGGCTCAGGGGGCTCTGCTCTAGGCCTCTTCTCTGGAGGTGGGTGAGAGGCCCTGTCTGGGAGAGGCTGGGATCCCCGGATCAAAGAAATGAGATCCTCTGCAAGACTAAGCATTTGTGAACTAGAGCTAGGCCTGTGTGAGGGGGTCTTAGCAGGCACAGTTTTGCTAGATTTTGCTGCTTTAGCCCTGGCAAAGGCCTTAATCGACATAGATGCAGGTGGCCTAGCAGCTCCACGTGCAGGGGTAGAAATATCCAAGGGGATAGTATCAGATAAATCCTGTGAACCTGCAAGAGCGGGTGGTATTTCAGAAGCCGATTCCACCATGCTGGATGAGGCCTCGGTAGGAGGAATGCTTTCGGCCGAAGGAAGAACCGTGGACTCGGTTTCAGCCGAAACCGAGACACTCGCGGTTGGCCGAAACCGCGGACCGCGAGTGTCGGTCCTTTTCCTTGCGCTTTTTAGAAATTTGCATAGTCGGAGTATCCGAAGGCATAATGTAAGCAAAATCTGAGCCGAAAAACTCCTCAGCAAATTCCGACCGGCGTCTAAGTGTCCGCCGGTTGAAAGAAGCACAGGCTAGACAAGCTGCTACGTCGTGGTCTGGGCCTAAGCAAGGTAAGCAGTAAGAGTGGAAATCTTTATGAGGTATTTGTTTCCCACAATTTAAACAGTTATTCACTTTTTCTGACATCGGCTGAGGCAAGAAAGAGTCCCCAACGGGGTACTTGTAGTAGTAATCTCTGGTTCTGACTGACCGGCACTTGCGAACAGCTTCTGCTTCGGGCTCCACGCGGCAAGAAAGACTGAGGAAAATGGCGTCGGCTGATGCCTTTATACCCGAAGAACTGCCGCTATGACGTCGGGTGAAGTGCAACACCAGCCAAGGCCAGACCCAGACTTTGGAATCCGGCCGACCGAAGGGCTGCCTGACAACAGGACAACCCATTTGTAAGGACTGCAGATGCATCCTTGAAGGACATCCAGAACAACAGTTTTCTAGGTACAGAATTTGAGATTTGCTGATAATGCCGGATCAAAAGGAGGTAAGTTTAGCTTTTCCACCACAAAGGTGAGGTCGCAAAGAAGGGTTATGTGCTTTCTTGGTACGCTAAAATGCATAACCCCCTTATGGAATAGCCTGACCACAAATCTAACATAAGTGGTGGATTAATGGGCAAGCAGACAGAGATGGCCGACAGGTGGGCTTTAACGGAAGAACAGGCCAGACCTGTATGCATAAGCTCACAGATATTTCAATATGAAAGGTGTTGCATGTCTCTTGCATTCAAATGAGACAGTAAAGCACTGTGATGGGTTCAAGTTGTTTACTGTAAATAAACACATCAAGAGCTGTAATTGGAAAGAATAGTTGTGTAAGAACTTACCTAATTGGAAAAAATAGTTGTGTAAGAACTTACCATAACCTTAGAAGTCTTTCTCTTCCATGTTGTAGTATTCATAACAGTAGGGAGTTACTGCCTGCAGCGCCACTGTCAGGCCAGTATACCAAAGTCTTTGCTCCAGGAGGGTGGATGTGACGTCCCTTACCAGGGCCATACACCGTTTGGTATAAAGTGACGTCTGCATGCACCCTCATCAGAAAGTTTTGCTGCATACAGTACAGCTCCTGTAGGTTTAAAGGTGGGTCCTACTTGGAGACTCTTAGACTTTCATGTAGGCCAGGCTGAGAGTAGTACGGTAGGCTGTGTTGACCATGGAGACTGGGGAGAGAGATAAGTATCTCCCCATGGGTGGGCCATGGTGCGATAGTTAGGGGAGAAAGAGGGGGTAGGTGCGTGGGACTGAATACTGCAACATGGAAGAGAAGGACATCTATGGTTATGGTAAGTTCTTACACAACTATTCTATGTCCTTCTATTCTCATGTTGCAGTATTCATAACAGTAGGGAGAGTACCAGAGCTTTAGGTATGAAGCTGGGTGGAGGAGTGGTTTCTGTGGTCAACCAGGCCTTGGAGAATTGACCTGGCAAATCCTGCTCTTGCTCTGGAGGCCATGTCCAGCTTGTAGTGCTTGGTGAAGGTGTGGACCAAGGTTCAAGTGACTACTTCTAAAATGGAGAAGTCAATGCTTTGAAAAAGGCAGAGGAGGAGGCAGCTTTCCCTGGTAGAGTGAGGTTTAACATGGCCCTGCAGGGATTTTCCATGATGGGAGTAGCACAAGGTGATGGATTTAGAGATCCATGAGGAAATTGGAGACAGCCTTCCCTAGGGCTCTGGGATGGAAGGAGATGAATAATTGGTTAGATTTTCTAATAGATTTGGTTTTGTCCAAGTAGTACTGGAGTTGCCTGTGTACAGCCAAGAAATGAAGAGTGCTCTCTGAGGAGTTTTGTGGATGAGGGTAGGAAACTGGTAGGTTAATGGCTCAATTTAATGAAAGTTCATTAACTACCTTGGGCATGAAGGAAGGGTTGGTCCTGATAGCAACTCTGTCCTTGTGGAAAAGAAGATAAGGAGAGGTAGCCATAAGAGCTTGTATCTCTGAAACCCTCCTGGTGGAGGGGAGGGCCACTAGCAGAACTGTTTTCAGGATGCATAATTTCAGGGAAACTGAGTGAGTTGGGGGTTCAAATAGAGGTAAGGTTAGTTTTTCTAATACGAAACTGAGGTCCCAAGGAGGTGGAGTAGGTCTCCTGGGAGTCTGATATGAAGGACTCCTTTCAGAAACAGCTCGACTTCTAGCCTGGATACCAGAGGAGATGAAATGGGCAGGCAAACAGAAATGGCATATAAGTGGACTTTAAGAGTAAGTTGGTCCTGAGTGGAGTATCTCACACAAATAGATAGGACCATTGGTATATGAATAATAAGCGGGTCCTGACTTCTCCTGTGACACCACTGGGAGAATCTGAGCTACTTTGCTATACAGTTTCTCCTGGTACTATGTTTTCTGGCCTCCTGCATAACATGAAGCACATCCTCTGAATATAGGTGTCTGTAAGGGATTAGAACCCTATCACCCATAAGGTCAATTTCAGGTTGTTCACCTGTGGGTGGAATAGGGATCCCTTGTCCTGTGTGAGCAGGTCTAGTTGGTGGGGTAACCTGTGGTGATTGCCCTTGGCCAGTAATTATAGGCAGGGAAACCAATGCTGTCTTGGCCAAAATGGGGTCACCAGTAGGATTTTGGATTTGTCCCTCTGAATTTTTAGAAGGCCTTTCTGAATTAGTGTGAAAGGAAGGAAGATGTAAAGGTGCATTCCCTCCCAAGAGAAGGAGAAGGCATCCACTTTCCAAGCTTGTGGATGTAGATTCCTTGTGCAGAAGGTGGGCATCTGTTTGTTGTGGGGGAGGCAAAGAGATCGGTTTGTGGAATACCCCACCAGTGTATCCGGTCCAGGAAAACCTCTCTGTGAAGCATCCATTCATGAGAGGGGGCTGAGGTTCTGCTGAGTTTGTCTGCCATAACATTCTCTGTTGAGAGGATGTACACTGCTACCAGATGGACCTGGAGAGAAGATGCTAAGTTCCAAATCTGGATGACCAGGCTACATAGGGTGTAGGACCTTGTCCCCCTTGCTTGCTGATGTACCACAGGACCATCACATTGTCTGTGATTACTTTCAGGGTTGCTGGCAGGAGGGTGGACTGGAAGGTTAGAAGAGCTAGTAATAATCCCCTCATTTCCTTGATGTTGATGTGGTCCTTCTGTCAAAGTGAACCATTTTTGTCTTGTACTGAAATTGTTTCTGGTTTGTTAGGGAGCATTGCACCCCACCCCAGGTCTGATGCATCTGTATTGGGGGGACTGGAATCTGTAGGTGGGTTCCTAGGTTGAGGTGCAGTGCTGACACCCACCACTGTATTTCCTTTTTTAGGCACAGAAGTAGGGGAAGGGTGAGTCCATGGGTTGGGAGTGTTGGCTCCATAGGTTTTTTTAGGACCCACTGGATTTTGCCAGAGGTAAGATGGGTATCAGAGATGCCATGTGGCCTAACATTCTCAGGAATTCTCGAGCTGTCAAGGAGGAGTGGGTGAGGATCTGACTAAAGTATAGACAAATTTCTTTGATCCTTTGGTCTGGCATGAAGGCTTTCATGTTGTCTGCTCTGATCCTGCACCCCAAGAAAACTAAGTCCTGAGGGGGTCAGATGAGATTTTTCTAGATTTAGGGTGAACCCTAGTTGAGTTAAGGTAGAAGACACCTGATGTAGGTGAAGTTGAAGCACTTGGTAGTCTTGATGAAGGCTGAGCAGGTCATCTAAGTATGGGTATATCTGTATACCCGGAGTCCTGCAGTGAGCAATGAAGGGGGCTAGGCACTTTGTGAACACTCGAGGGGCAGTGGAGAGACCAAAGGGCAAGGTAGAGAATTGAAAATGGCAGGAACCTATAGCAAAGCGGAGGAATTTCCTGTAATTGGGGTGAATAGAAATGTGGTGGTAGGCATCCTTTAATCCAGGGCCACCATGAATGCTTGTGGAAGAAAGAGTGGCAATAAAAGGGATAAGGTAATAATTTTGAAGCTGGGAATTTTGAGGAAGAGGTTTAAGAAAGATAAGTCTAGGATAGGCCTCCAAGGGCCGTCTTTTCTTTGTACAAAAAACATCCCGGAGTAAAAGCCAGTGTTTCTTTGTGGGGTGGGTCCCTGTTCTATGGTACCCTGAGTTAGGAGTTGCTGAATGATGGTTGGAAATAGGTGGGTTTGGTTTATTGGAGGGAATCGTGGAAGCATCCACCAAGTCATGAAATATCCTCTCTGAATGATAGACGGGACCCATTGTTCTGCTGTGAATATCCGCCAGGCGGGTAGGGAGAGGGTAAGATGAAGGGATAAGGGTGTGTTTGGGTCTAGAGGAGGTGAGTTACAGTGGAGGTGATCTGGATTGGTCACACTGACTCTGAAAGGATATAGAGGAGGAGCTGGTGGGAAACCTGGGAGTAGAATTTTTTCGGGTTGTCTACGTCCCTTTGAGTGAGCTGTGTGAAAGAACTGTCTTCTGACAAAGGAGGGCTTCTGTGGGTAGCTTCTATGGTATCTGGAAATAGGGAATACCAAATGATGTTTGAGATTTTGTAGTTCCTTTCCCTTTTCTTTAAGGGATATGTGGAGCTCAGCAGAAGCCTGTCCAAAAAGGGCCTTATTGTCTACGGGTGCATCCAGTAACTTTGCCTATACATCCATGGGGAGAGGTTAAAGCCTTGCCCAGGAGTATCACCTTAGGACCTATTCTGATGCAGCTAATTTAGATGAAGCTTCCACAGCATCATAACTGCACTTAATGGAGTGCCTCTTACTTGGGATGCTGTGAAAAGCAGTGTGCTGAGCAGGGCTTTTATGGGAGAATCCTGCACCTCAGCCAGGAGGGTAGAGGCTTTGGATATGGTATCTAGGACATACCTAGCTGGGTCTGTATCATATTCTCGAAAACCGACAATGTCGAATCTGACATGGTCGACACGAGAATATCTAACTCAGAATCTCGAGCGTGTAAATGGAAATCTCCGTAAGGGTAGATTTCCATTTACTGCAATGTAGTGCGGTCTCAAGGTTGGTATATTTAAGTAGCGGGGGGGTGCGCCCCCACATGGGGGGTGTAGGGGGGGGCATGCCCCCCTGCTTAAACCCATTAAGGTACTTTTTTCTTTCATCTTTTTATAAAGTTGACGTTTGAAGACGTCGACCATATGCTGTTCGATGTTTTCAACCTATCTTATAATATAGACCCAACTAGCCATACGTGTTTGAAAATTGAGGGCCCTTACGGCCAGAGTAGAAAAGGTATACACTTTCTTCCCTAGTCTATCTATGAATTTGCTGCCTATCTATTGGGTAAATAGCAGTAGAAGGTAACGGTCATGAAGTTTTGTCAGCAGAGACAGCTATGACAGCTGGGTCTGCTGGAGAGTTTCTAAAGAGGAACTGGGTGTCTTGGGGACCTTATAAAAATGGTCTGGGCATTTGAAGGCTGGAGGTTGTGAGTCAGGAGATGGAGAAGCAGCCAACAAAGCATACTACAAAGCCGGTATAAAGGTGGGACAGCAGAAATGGATAGTTGTTCCATTTGTAAAAGGTCAAAGTACCTTTTCTTGGAATCAGAAACCTCAGAAGCCTGCCACTTAAAATGTTCCCTCATGAGGGAAATAGTGTCCCCAAAGGTGAATTATTCTCCTGGGGACTCTGGACAAATGAAATCCTCCTCCTCTGGGGTAATGAAATCCTTGGGGGGAGTCTATTTGGGTTTCATAAGAAAAGGATTCCAAAGAAGAGGTGTAATCTTCCTCAGACACCTGTAAGGGTGGCTGAGGTGAGAGAGTAGGGGGACGTTGTCGTGTCTGCAAGGCCTGAAATGCCTTAGAGAGACTGTGAAAACACTTCCCAGCCAGGAAAGGGTTGAGGTTCAGGGTGCTTAGTTTTTTGTTTTCTCTTCAAAGGAGTAGCTGGTGGAAAAAGCATCGAAGTGGATGTCTGTTTAGTAGGAAGAGGATGAGTAGGGCCTTCCAACTGAGTGAGTTGCGGTTCCCCTCAGCCATCAGGGCCTGATGGCAGATTAGCCTCAGTGGACTTGCACGCAGTTTCCAGCATTCCAGCTTCCATTAAGGTTCCCGGGCCTGCTTTTGAAACCACCGTCTGAGAGGATTCCAGGCTTTCAAGTGCCTCAAGAACCTGCTCGGACGCCTGAGGCACAGCTTGGGATTCCAGCCTAGTATTCTTATCCTTCTTCCTCAGCGTCTCGTCGGATGGGCCTACCCCTCTTCCATACAGAGCGCTAAGTGACGTAGCCTTTGATTCTCTAAATATAACTTCAGTGCTGGAAGGCAAGAGTGTTGGGGATGAAAGATTTGCAAATGGGGCAAGACGAATGGTCACGGGCCTCGCCTAAGAAAAATATGCACTTCTCGTGCGTGTCCTTTTGAGGAATCTGTCCCCCACAAGCACACTTCCCCTTTCTAGCTGACATGCAAGTCTAAGCCATAATCAAAAACAAGGAAAAAAAAAACCAATAGGACACTTATCTCAAGCAGTCGAAGAAGCGGTCATCTGGTCTTGAACGGAATCATAACTGGTTGTGTGAAGAAACGCAACTGGCAAACAGACGTCAGACGTTCACTGCAGCAGAAAAATTCTGATGAGGGTGCGTGCAGACGTCACTTTTATACCTGTCAGTTTATGGCCCTGGTAAGGGATGTCACACGCACCCTTCTGGAACAAAGACTTTGGTATACTGGCCAGACAGTGGCGCTACAGGTAGCAACTCCCTATTGTTATGAATACTGCAACATGAAAATAGGAGGACATCATATATTTAAGCTAAATGGCTAACTCATTACTTCAAACACGCTCGCATGTGTGTCTCCTTTCATGCCTGCATTCACTCTGACTATACAAAATTGCACTGATCTTGCACATACCTGTGCTATCTAGCTACAGTGGCTGATTAGCTACAATATATACAATGATCTACATCCATCCTCTTTGATTTGTTCAACATGCAGTAGGAGAACAAAATATTTTATAAGCTAGATATCACAAAACATATAACAACAAATTAATTCAAGTCCAAGTTGCTGTATATTTCGAAATGAGTCTGGAAATTCTACCCGATCTGGTCACATAAAAACTTTGACTGGGTTTAGCAACAGGGATGGTTCTCTGGAGAGTCTCTTACATCTGGAACTTCGGGGATTACATCAGGATTACTTGAAGAAAGTGCACTGTCCTCTCAAATTTGAACAAGTGTCACTCTGAGAAAGTGTCTCTCTGGCACAGGCAATCTGCTGAATCACTGGTTCAGAGACTGGTACTATGTCTATATGCTATGTCTTTGGTTCCTTCTGAAATCCATTCCATCAGATTGTACAATGTAAGATTTCAATTCTTCACAAATACTTCTGACAATTCCCACTCGATCATATCATTTAGATGTTTGTATTCTCACAATCTCACCTTGTGTAATGATCTGAAAGGTTTGCTGGACTTATCGCAGTACAACTTTTGTGACTGTTTTTTCAAAAGTTCCCTTGACCATTCTGCTGTTCTTTACATTTGGTACTAACAATTGTTTACTGATCGGAAGAGTTGTTCTAGTCTGTATGGACATCAATCTCTGAGCAGGTGAACCAAGCAAATTAACTCAAGGAATGTTTCTAAGATTAAGTAGGTTAAGAAAAACATCTGTACCATCTCTCCTGGATTTCTCCAACATATATTTCACACCTTGAACTGCAGGCACATCAAATCCATTGGACTGTGGATACTCAGGACTACTAGTAATATGGACAAAGTCCCAAGATTCAGCAAAATTCTTGAACTGCTGACTTGTACACTGTTCATTGTCTGAAACAACTGTGTGGACTACCATCGACCGAAAAACGTCTCTTCAATTTCGTACCGACAGTGCCGGATGTTAAGTTAGGAAGGAGGTCAATTTCAAACCAATTCGAATAAGAGTCTACTAACTCTAAGTAATGCTGTCCATTCCATTCGAAAATATCAGTAGCAACCGCTGACCATGGTAATTCAGGAGTGTGATAGATGAAGTGGTTCTTTTTGTTGGTGTAATTTAGTGCTGTTGCAAACACAACATGCTAGAGTTTCCTTCTCTATATCACTTGACACAGAAGGCCAAAATACTATGCCTCTTGCCCTTCTTTTAGTTGAATTGGTACTCAGGTGACCACAATGCAAAATTTTGATATATTCCTGTTGTAATGCTTTAGAAATACCACTTTAAGACCTTTCATGATGATTCCATCTTCCATCATGAGCTCATCTTGGTAAGGAAAATACTGCTGCATGTCTAGTGGTACACTGGTTTGTTGTGCTGGCATTCCTTTGTTGTGCTGGCATTCCTTATTTTTATTATTTTATTTATTTTGTTTTACATTTGTTGACTGGGCTAGTCTAACTGGATATATGTCCATTTTCAGTAGAGGCCCGGGGAGAAAAGCTCCAAGCATAGGCAACAACATAACATACAATATATACAACAGTAAAATGAATATCAGAACATTGTTGAGATTGTAAATATGGAAAAACTTATACAGAGTCCGTTTTTTTTCATCCTTGACTGATATGTTTCAGCTTCTGCAGAATTGGGTCTGAAGCTGTATGAGTTCCGAGTTCATCAAGACATGATGAGGAAAAATTTATGACTTTCATGACTTCAAAGTCTGCTTTCTCATTTTCATGCTGTTCTGATGTTTGCCTGGATGTTCTTGACAAAGCATCAGCATGGTATAAAAACTTGCCTTTTGTACAGACAATACTGAAATTACAAGTGTGCTGGGGCTGTATGTATTGGCTTTTTCATAATTGTCACTATAGATTGGTAGTCAGTCTCTACTTGAATAGGTTTGCTATAAATATAATTCACTGAACTTTGAACATGCGAACACTACTGCCAAAAGCTTTTTTTTTTCAATTTGTGCATGCTGTACTTCAGTCTGGGTTAAAATTATGGATGCATAGGCTACTGGTATGCCTTCCTGAAGACATACTGCACCAAGACCATACTTTGAAGTATCACACAAAAGAGTTACAAGTTTGTGAACATCGTAATATCTCAATGTGGGTGGACTGGAAATTTTCCATTTCAGAACGTCAAATGCTTTTTGGTGGTGTTCCAACTTGGACCAGCTTACGTTTTTGCATGTCAGCTCATGCAACTGTGCTGAAAGCTCACTCAGGTCTGGGAGAAACTTTCCTAAATAGATGACCATACCAAGAAAATATAAGGATGTCACATTTTCTGAAACTGGCATCTCAAGAACTGCTGCTTACTTAGATGGACCTGTTTGTAAGCCAGAACTGGTAAACAAATGACTCACATAAGTAACTTCCCCCAGTTTGAAATTACATTTCTGAGGACTCCGTTCACAAGCAGTCTAGAAAGTACAGTTGTGTACACTTACCATAAATGTAGATGTTAGAGTGTATTCACTGTTGCAGTTATCACCTGTGAGGGTTATTCCTGCAGTGGTAGCCCTCGGCTGGCCCGAATACCAGAGTCAATGTTTTTCTGCGTCGGCTGCAGTCACCTGTAGTCTAACATCAGGTCATCAGTGCTATAAAGCAAGGCAGCCGACGTCATTACATCAGTTTTTCTTGCCCTAACCCATCAGAAGCACAAGGAAATAAGGTAAAGTGGTCCTGGTGGCTAAAAGCTACCGTTGGAAGCTTATGTCCCCCTTGGGGAAGAGGATACAAGGGGGATGGAGGGAGGGAAACCAGGACTGCAACAGTGAATACACTCGAACATCTACATTTATGGTAAGTGAACACAACTGTACTATGTTCTTAGTGTTTCACTGTTACAGTCATCACCTATTGGAGGATTCCCAAAGCTGAGTAGAGGGGTGGGAGGGATAGGTTAGAGCCCTAGGCATGGGTCAGCAAGCCCTGCAGAGGCAAACACTGCCCTAGACCTAGAAAAAAACAGGTAGGTGGTAATGCTTTGTAAAGGTATAGACAGAGGTCCATGTGGCAGCTTCCAAGATGTCCCTGGTGGGGACTCCTCTGAGGAAGGCTGTGGAAGTGGAGGCTGCCCTAGTGGAATGGGTACAAACAGACTTGGGGGGGGTTTCCCATGTAGTCTGTAGCAGAAACGGATACAGTGTGATATCCATTTGGAAATGGTTTGCTTGGAAATAGGCTTCCCCTCTGCCCCTGGGGCAAAGTTGACAAGCAGCTGGTCTGTTTATCTTAAGGGTTTAGTACAGTCCAGATAGTATCTGAGTTATCTCTGTGTGTCTAGCAAGTGCAGAATTCTTTCCCCCTTGTTTTGAGGGTTGGGAAAGTGGATAGGTGTATGGCCTGGTTGGGGGTCACATCAGATACCACCTTGGGCATAAAGAATGGGTTAGTCCTCAGGGAAACCCTGTCTGCATTGAAAATGATGAAGGGCTCAACAGCCATGAGTGCCTGAAGTTCTGATACCCTTCTGGCTGAGGTGATAGCTAGTAGGAAAGCAGCCTTCCAGGAGAGGTATTTCAATTCTGTTGAAGCAGCAGGTTCGAAAAGGTAAGGTTTGTTTTTTTCTAAAACATAATTCAGGTCCCAAGCTGGCGTGGGAGGCCTTCTAGGAGGTTTGACATTATAAGTCCCTCTGAGGAATTGTTTAATCAAAGGATGAGAGAAGAGGAGTAGGTCTGAAATGTAATGGGCTGAAATGGCTGAGGCATGGACTTTAATAGAAGAGAAAGAGAGGCCACTTTTGAGCAACTCAGCTAGGTAATCCAAGATAAGAGGAATGGAAGGATGTGAGGTACTGACCCCTCTGGACTGGCTCCAGGAGCAGAATCTTTTCCACTTCCCTGCATAAGATTTTCTGGTGCTGGGCCTTCTGGCCTCTATAATATCTAGGACCTGTTTAACAGGGACTCTTTGTTAGCTTTTAAGGTATAAGCCATGCTGAAAGACTGAGAGTCTGCAAGTCTGGGTGCAGTTATCTTCCCCCTTACCTGGGTCAAAAAGTCTGATATCAGGGGAAGCTGCTTGGGGGGGGGGGGTGAAAGGTCAGGCTGCGCAGTAAGGGGTACCAATGCTGTCTGGGCCAATCTGGAGCAATGAGGATGGCCTTTGGTCTTTCCTCCCTTATTTTGATCAGTACCTTGGGAATAAGGGGCAGAGGAGGGAATGCATACATAAAGAGGGAGTTCCAGGGAAGGTCAAGGCATCCAGCTTCCACACTAGGCGGTGATGCTTCGTGGTACAGAACTTTTGCAGCTGGTGGTTGACGTGGGAGGCAAAGAGATCCACCTCCGGAGTCCCCCACTCATGAGTGATTTGCAGAAAGATTTCCCTGTGGAGCTGCCATTCGTGGGGGTCCAGCAAGTTTCTGCTTAGGTGGTCTGAAAGGGTGTTGCTGACCCCTGGTAGGTATTGAGTAATTAGGTGTAGACCCATGGAGGCGGCCGTCAGCCAGAGGCTCATGGCTAGCCTGCACAACGGGGTAAGATTACCCCCCCCCCCCCATGTGTTGATATACCACATTACTGTTGTGTTGTCTGTTTTTATAAGGAGAACCCCTGACCTGAGATGGGGTTTGAAGGATATCAGAGCCTTTTGTACTGCCATTATTTCTTTCTGACTGTTGTGTAAGTGGAGGTGCTGGGCATCCCAAAGACCTTGAGTGCACCTGCCTGCTAGGCGAGCACCCCAAGCAATGTCTGAGGCATTGGTGGTGATGGTCTGGCTGGTAGGGCAGAGGATGAAGGGAAGACCCTTGTTCTTGGCACAGGCCTCTGCCCACCAGAGAAACTCTGCTCTTATACATGGGATTGGAAGGAGAGAGGTCTCTAGAAACAGAGTGCTGGCATCAAAGGTTCTTTAGATATCAGTGAAGTTTTCTCATGTGAAGCCGGGCCAAAGCAATTAGAAGGATGCAAGATGCCATGTATCTCAGGACTTGCAGGAACTTCCTCACAGTGAGGTGACTTCTGGAAGCCAGCTGGGTAAAGTACAGAGGCAGGAAGCTCTGCTTTTCTGGGGACAGGAAGGACATTTGGGATGCTGTGTCTAGCAGAGCTCCCAAGAAAATGATCTTCCGGGCGGGAGTTTGCTTTGATTTCTTCTCGATGGTGAACCCTGGGGAAGTTAGGAGGGATTTGTCAAAGAGAATGTCCTGGATCAGCTTTTCTTTGCACTCTGCCTGAATGAGGCAGTTGTCCAGGTAAGGCTAAATCTGCACATTTCTCTCTCTGCAAAATGCTATGGCCAGGGCTAAGCATTCGGTGAATACTCTGTGTGCCAAAAACAAAAGTTCAAGGAAGCCAAAGTCTCCAAGATAAAAAAGTATCCAAACTGCCAAGAAATCTGAAGACACACCGATTCACCACAAAACAATTTACTGTAGGCAAAAAATACAAGCAAAGCTTTCAAGATAAACTCTTCTTCAATGAAAGAGAGTATCTCAAAAGCTTTGCTTGTATTTTTTACCTACAATAAATCGTTTTGTGGTGAATCTGTGTTTCTTCAGATTTCTTGGCAGTGTGAATACTCTGGGTGCAGTAAATAAGCCAAAGGGCAGAGCAGAGAACTGAAAATATTGTGATCCTGGTCTGAAGTGCAGGAATTTTCTGCAGGATTCCCTGATGGGGATGTGGAGGTAGGCATCTTTTAAATCTAGGGTCACTAGCCAGGCATTTTGTTAGCATAGGCAGCAGCTGTTGCAAAGTTAGCATTTTAAATCTGGGGACCACCAGTGAGGTGCTCATAATGGATAGATCCAGGATGGGGCACCAAGTGCCCTCTTTTCTGGGAACAAGGAATAGTTTGGAAAAAAACTTTACCTGTTTGATCTGAGGGGAAAGGTTCTACTGCCCCCTGGGATATGAGAGTTTGGACCGGCTTCAATGCCTCTGCCCACTGATTTGGAGGTAAGTCTGGGTACCCTCTTGGAATTGGGAGTTCGCTGAGAGAGAATTTGTATCCCTAAAAAATTATTTTTTTAACACTCATTGGTCCTTTGTTACAGAAAGCCAATTTTCTTTGAAGAGGGAGAGCCTTGCTCCTAGTTTTTGTTGAGTAAAGGGAGGGCAGAGAGAGTCATTGTGAGTTTTTGCCATAGAAGGGTGGCTTACAACTCCCAGCCTTTGGGGTGGAAGTGGTCCATTGTTTGCTTCTCTGCTGGCACTGGGATAGGGGGCTGGATGGTGTCTCCTTGCAGGGCTTACCTTGGCCCTGTCTGCTAGGTGCAGGGAAGGACCAGTGCTTAGAGGGAAAGTTGCTGCTGAACCTGGGAGGTTGAACCTGACAGAAATCTTTTACTGTTTGCATAGATTTTGCTTTGTCTTCCATCTTTTTAAGCACCTCTTCTGCTTTTGCTCCAAACAAGCGCTCCTTATCTAGGGGTGCATCAATAAGTTTAAACTTGACATGATAAGGGAGAGGTTGTTTCATCAGCCATGCATGTCGCCTAATGACAGATCCTGTCACTGCAGACCTGCTAGACGCTTCTAGGACGTCACATCCACAGTGTAAGGAGTGTTTGGCCACTTGACAAGCAGAGTGCAGTAAATATGCTAACTCTTTTGAATTGGCATAGTCAGGAAAGGTAGAAATCTTTTGTTTTAATAGTTCCAAAGTGTGTTGCTGATATTTTAACATATGGAAGCTCTGACAGCTAAGGTTGCAGAGATGTATACTTTTACCCCATCTGTCCAGAGCTCTAGAGTCCTTGTCAGAAGGAATAGGATTCTTGGCAAAACTAGTCTTACCTCCTTTAGGTCCCTGTGTAATGACCTCTGGGTCTCCAGCAGGATTTCTGTACATGTATTTGTGACCATCCGGTACTCTAATACCTGTCAGATTAACTGGGAGCAGGTGGGAGGGCATCAGGGGTTAAGCTGGATTCATGGAAAACATCATCCACCACTTCTAAAAATAGGGGGATGGCCAGGGGTCTGTGCTGGGGCAGGTCCAGAAATGCTCCAAGTCTTTTCTTAGACTGGAGGAAGTCCTGAGATTCCCACTGGAAATATTCCCTGATGGTGTGAAGGGTTTCTCCAAAGGAAAGGTCCTCTGTAGGGGAGGCAAAAGGGATGGATTCCTCTGCATCTGAATCCTCATAAGCAGTCAGAGGTTGCTATTCCTCTTCAGAATCTAAATAATCTGACTCCTCTTCAGAATCTAAATAATCTGACTCCTCTTCAGAATCCTGTTCTGTCAATTTCTGGAGAAGGGTGCCTTTTCCTTTTAGAAGTTGTGGCCTAACTACCCCAGATAAGGGAGATGAGATCCTCTGCCATTTTAAGCATTTGTGCTTGGGGTGGTGGAAAGTACAGTTTTGTACCTACCATAAATGTAGATGTTCGAGTGCTAATACAGCTGCAGTCATAACAGATGGGTTGTCCTGCCATCAGGCGGGTCCTCGGTCGGCCGAATTCCAAAGTCTAGGTCCGGCGTCGGTTGTCGTCGCTTCTTCCCTGACGTCAGAGCGCCAGGGGTATAAAAGAACCAGCAGACGCCATTTTCTTCAGTTTTTCTTGCCCCAGATGTCAGGTGCCCCCCAGAAGGAAGGCAATACATAAATTTGTGTAATAAAGCAATGCAATATAATCAAAATACAGTAGTTGCAAGCAAATACACCATAAAAGAATACCCCAATCAGGTTGTATGAGGAGGTGTTGGCCAATAGGCCTGTCCCAAGAGGGGAAGGAGGGAGGGAAACCTGGACTGCAGCTGTATTAGCACTCGAACATCTACATTTATGGTAGGTACAAAACTGTACTATGTTCATCGTGCATACAGCTGCAGTCATAACAGATGGGTTGAATCCCAAAGCTAAGAAAGGGGTGGCAGGCACTAGGTGGAACTAGGAGGAGCCAGGATGCCCTGCAAGACTGCAGTGACAAAGCCTGCTCTAGTTTTGGAGTATAATGGTAGGTGGTAGTGCTTGGAGAAGGTATGCACAGAACTCCAAGTGGCCGCTTCCAAAATATCTTTGGTAGGAACTCCTCTGAGGAAAGCTGCAGAGGTAGCTGTGGCCCTTGTGGAGTGAGATCTGATGCCTGCAGGTACAGTTTTACCATGAAAAGAGTAACAAAAGCGTATGCAGTGGGATATCCATTTTGAGATAGTCTGTTTGGAAATTGGCTTCTCTTGAGCTCCTATAGCATAGGACACAAAGAGCTGTTCTGATTTTCTGAAAGGCTTTGTTCTGTCCAAATAATAACGCAGCTGTCTGTGGATGTCCAAGGAATGTAGTAGTCTCTCCCCTTTGTTTTGAGGATTAGGGTAAAAGGTAGGTAAGTGAATAGCCTGATTCAAAGCTACCCTGGATACCACCTTTGGCATAAAGGACGGGTTGGTTCGTAAGGAAACTGTCCTGATGGAAGATGATAAAAGGCTGCACAGCCATGAGGGCTTGTAGTTCTGATACCCTACGAGCTGAGGTGATAGCCAGAAGGAAAGTTGTTTTCCAGGACAAATATTGCAAATCTGTTGAGGCAGCTGGCTCAAAAGGAGGCAAGGTCAGCTTTTCTAGAATTAAATTGAGATCCCAAGCAGGTATTGGTTGTTTCCTTGGGGGTTTTATATTCTTAGCCCTCTGAGGAACTGTCTTAAGAGGGGGTGAGAGAATAAAGGTGGATCAGTGTTGTATTCTGCAGAAATGGCTGAGGCATGGATTTTGATGGAGGAGAATGAAAGTCCACTGCTTAGCAGCTCAGCTAGATACTGTAATATTTGAGGTGAATTCAGTTTTCCAGGATTCTGGCCCTTTTTCTCATTCCAGGCACAAAACCGTTTCCATTTTGTGGAGTAAGCTTTTCTAGTAGACGGCCTTCTGACCTCCAAAATGACATCCTGCACCTCCTTGGAGAGTAGGGTCTGTTGTGATGTTAAGGTATCTTCCATGTGGCCAGATTGAGAGTTTTCAGCTGACTGAGAATAGTTTTGAAGCTGTGCTGAGACAGAAGAGGCATTAGAGGTAGAGTCCATGGAGGGAAATGCGTCAGGCTCCTCAGGAGTGGGTACCAGTGCTGTCTTGGCCAGTCTGGAGCAATGAGAATCATCTTTGGTCTGTCTGCTCTGGTTTTTAATAGAACTTTGGGCAGCAGAGGAAGAGGTGGAAAAGCATAAACTGTCTTTGTTGTCCAGCTGAAAGATAGAGCGTCCACTCTCCAGGACTGTGGATGAAAAGTCCTTGAGCAGAATTTTGTCAATTGGTGATTGTTGTGGGAGGCAAAGAGATCTATGTCTGGCCTTCCCCATGCTTGAATCATCTCTGTAAAAACTTGAGGATGCAACTTCCATTCGTGTGGATCTGTCATATTCCTGCTTAGGTTGTCTGCCAGCGTGTTTTCCTTGCCTGGCAAGTACTGTGCTTGAAGTTCGATTTGCAATTCCAGAGCCATGTTCCAAAGTGACATGGCCAGCCTGCATAGGGGGTATGACTGAGTTCCTCCCTGTTTCTTTATGTACCACATTACTGTGGTGTTGTCTGTCCTTATCAATAGTTGACCTGGATGCAGAAGGTCTTTGAAAGCTATAAAAGCATTTATTACTGCTAGCATTTCCTTTTGATTGATGTGAAGGTGCTTTTCTTTTTGGGACCATTTGCCCTGAATGCACCGATCTGTCATGTGCGCCCCCCAGGCGTATTCCGAAGTGTCTGTTGTGATGACTTTATTTGCTTGAGGCTTGCAGAATGGGAGACCTGTGTTTGTTTGGCATGCTTGAGCCCACCACAGAAATTCCTTTTGAAGACATGGAATTAGTGGTATTATTGTTTCCAAACTGTGGCTGTGTTGAGACCATAGGTTTTTCAAGTACCATTGAAGTTTCCTCATATGCAGCTATGCACATGGGATTAGTAGTATGCAAGATGCCATGAATCCCAGAGCCTGCAGGATTTTCCTTGCAGTCAGCCTGGTAAAATTTGCTAGTGTTCTGAAGTATCGAGTTAGTTGCCCCTGCTTCTCTGGCGTGAGGTAGGCCCATCTGGGTGTTTGTGTCCAAGTTGGCACCCAGGAAAATTATTTTCTGAGAGGGTATAAGCCTTGATTTCTTTTTGTTGACTGTGTATCCCAGAGAATTCAAAAACATTATTACAAAAGCCAGATGTTTCAGAAGTATGTGCTTGCTGTCCGCTTGGATCAGGCAGTCGTCCAAATATGGGTATATTTGTATCCCTTGAAGTCTGCAGTAGGCAATTACTGATGCCAGGCATTTTGTGAATACTCTGGGTGCAGTAGATAAGCCAAAGGGCAATGCAGAGAATTGATAATGGATTGAACCTGCAAGAAATCTGAGGTATCTTCTGCAATTTTGTCGGATTGGGACATGCAGGTATGCCTTGAGGTCCAATGTTACCAGCGAAGACTCCTTGCCCAGCATGGGAAGAAGCTGCTGTAATGTGAGCATCTTGAATTTTGGTACGAGTAGAAATGTGTTTAGGATGGATAGGTCCAAAATAGGTCTCCAATCTTTTCCCTTCCTTGGTACCAGGAATAGTCTGGAATAAAAACCTTGACCTTGTTCGTGAATAGGTACCGCTTGAATAGCTTTCATGTCCATGAGATCTGAAATTTGTCTTTGTGCCTCTGCCCTTTGATTGTGTGGCATGTTTGGCATGCCTCTCATTTTTGGAAGGGTGTGAAAATGGAATCTGTAGCCTCTGTTTATAATGTCCAGGATCCATTTGTCTTTTGTGACAATATGCCAATTTTTTGAAAATAATGCCAGCTTTTGCCTAAGGGTGCTGCCATTTGAGCCTTGCTTGGCATGCAAAGGGGAAAGTCATTGGGCTTGCTTTATGAATGGCTGCAAACTTTCCTCACCACCTCTTTGTGTAGGAGCTTGCCATTGTCTGCCTCTAAACGATCCTTGAGAATGCCCTCTGCCCCTCGGGCACCTGTATCTACCTCTTTGGGGTCTGTCCGTGGCTGGAAAGGACCAATATTTGGAAGGCCAATTTCTACTGAAACGTGGAGGTTGTACCTGTAGAAAATCTTTCACTATTTTCATTGATTTAGCCTTTTCCTCCATTTTCTTTAATACCTCCTCAGCTTTAACACCAAATAATACATCCTTTTGTAGAGGGGCATCTAGTAACTTAGCTTTGACATGATCTGGTAAGGTTTGCTCCTTGAGCCAGGCATGTCTACGTATGACTGATCCTGTAACGTATGACTGATCCTGTAACAGAAGCTCTACATGAGGCCTCTAGGGCATCAAAACCACATTGCAAGGTATGTTTACCCACTTGTTCTGCACTATGCATCAAATCCCGCAACTCCTTCAAGTCTGGTTGTTCAGGTTGACACATTTTACTTCTCAACTGTGATTAACAGAAACTGTTCGTACTTTAGCATATGGAACTGGCAGTTTAATGCCCTCATGGTTAAGGTGGCCGAGGTGTATACCTTTTTTCCCCACCTTTCTAAGGATCTGGAATCTCTCTCGGAAGGTAATGGGTTTTTAGCAGTGGAGGCCTTAATTCCCTTGGGGCCCTGTGAGATAGTTTCTGGGTCAGCCGCATGGCTTTTGTATAAAAATTGGTGCGAGTCAGGAACCCGGTAATACCTGTCAGGCTTGACTGGGGCTGGAGGTAAAGAATCCGGGTTAAAGCAGGCCTCCGAGTACACATCAACTAGTATGTCTAAGACAGGAGGTATAGCCAGAGGCCTGTGCTGAGGTAGCAAGAGAAAATCCCTAAGCCTTTTCTTGGAATCTGAGTACTCTTGGCATTCCCAGTGGAAGTGTTCCCTTAAGGTATGCAAGGTTTCCCCAAATGAGTAATCCTCGGGGGGGGGGGGGACAGAGGGAATGGACTCCTCAGCATCAGAATCTTCAAAAGGGGAGTAAGAATGTTCCTGTTCATGAGAGTGCTCTGAAATAATGGAGGCCTGATCAGAGGAGGGGGATTCTTCCTCCACTCTGGGCCTTTTTTCCGGGGGGGGGGGGGGGTTGAGAAACCCTGATAAGAGTAATCAAATCCTCAGCCATTTTAAGCATCTGTTTTTTAGGCATGGGGCCTGGAGAAGGGCCCTGTGGAGCTTGTCTCTTAGAATGCATGGCTGCTTTAGACTTAGTGAAAGCCTTGATAGAAAAAGAAGAGAAGGCCTGAAGACACCTTGAGAGGAGGCAGACCTGTCTACGTTTTGAGATTCACCACCAAGAGTGGCTTCGGTATCTGTAGTCGGGGTGGGGGCCGAGGAGCCTGCGACCTCGGGCACAGAAGACACCGCCAATGAAGTGGCGTCGGTAGGCAGGAGCTGCGTAGGCGCCTCGCTGAGAACCGGACCACCTGTAGTCGGCTTTGGCGTGGAGTCGGTAAAGGCCGCGGACCTTGTGAGTCGGTCCTTATCTTTGCGTTTTTTAGACAAAACTGGAGTCGGAGTATCCGACGACATAATATAGTTAAATTTTTTGCCAAAATAGTGCTGGGCGAACTCCGCCCGACGCTTAATGGTGCGTTTGTTGAATGAAGCAAAAAAGCGACAGACTGAGACGTCGTGGTCTGGGCCTAAGCAAGGAATGCAGAGGGAATGAAAATCCTTATGCGGTATTTGCTTCCCACAAGAAATACAATTATTAACTTTTGTCTGACATCGGTCTGAGGCAAGAAAAGTTTCCCCAACGGGGTACTTAGCATTCAAGAAGACTTCGGTTGCAAAATTATTCGAAATTTCAGGAGCTGGCCGACTGGCACTTGCGAGCTGCTTCTGCTTCGGGCACCACGCGGCAAGAAAGACTGAAGAAAATGGCGTCGGCTGGTTCTTTTATACCCCTGGTGCTCTGACGTCAGGGAAGAAGCGACGACAACTGACGCCGGACCTAGACTTTGGAATTCGGCCGACCGAGGACCCGTCTGACGGCAGGACAACCCATCTGTTATGACTGTATGCACGATGAACATCAGGAGCAAGATGGTGGCTAGAAGCAGATCTTCTAGGGGTGGCCTGGCTTCTAGGCCTGAGAAAATCTGTCGGTCTGAGAGAAATGGTAGTCAGATGAGAAGACGTCATTTTTTTGTCTAGATTCGGTAGTGCAAAAGGCCTCCTCGGAAGCCAGTGCCTGCATCGCAGCTCTGGACCCAATTGAGGCAGAGATAGCCAAAAGCTCGGAAAATGAAGAAGATTTCTGTGGCATACCAGACTCCGAAAGGGTCTCAGTAGAGGCCTGCAGAGATATCAAATCGTGCATCAGGGGCTGCGAAAGCTCCTCAATTAATTCCGGAGAACTGACAGCCTGCTTAGCAGTAGTGTCGTTGAAAGGTTTAGCCTTACGTGGTCTGTCTCTATCTTTATCTCTGCATTTTTTCCGAATGTCCACGGATTGTTGGCTGATGGATGCCATATCAGAATGTGAAGATGGAACACGAAAATAACTGTCTACAAAAAGAGCTCTACAGTGAATGGTTCTCACATTAAAGAGGGCATAGAACCAGCAATGGGAGGACGTTGTGTCTGGGCCTAAACAAGTGAAGCAGTAAGAATGAATGTCTCTGTGTGGGATCTGCTTTCCACAGGCGAGGCAACTGTTAACTTTTTTGGACACTGTGTAGTGCAAGAAAAAAGGGCCCCCAACGGGGTACTTAGCTTTAGATGTTTTCAGCTGAAATTCAACCTCTGGTAGCAACCGACGAGCACTCATGCGAACTGCTTCTGCTACTGGCTCCATGGCAAAAAAGAATGGGGTAATGACGTCGGCTGCCCTGCTTTACAGCACTTATGATCTGATGTCAGACTACAGGCAACTGCAGCCGACGCAGAAAAACATTGACTCTGGTATTTGAGCTGGCCGAGGGCTACCACAGCAGGGATAACCCCCCCCCCCACAGGTGATGACAACAGTGAAACACGAAAACATCTTCAATCATGTTCAACTTTACCAGTGCCCCCTACAATGTCACCTATGATAGCACATGGATAACCTGAAAAAATTTGCTCTATTACACATCGAAATACTTCACTGGCAGAACTGATTCCAAACAGCATTCACAAAAATATGTATCTACCAAATGGTGTACTGAAAGTGGTTAATAATGAAGATTTGTGATAAAGCGACATTTGCCAAAAGGAACTTTTTGCATCTAAAACTGAAAAAACAGAGTGGCATTTGGCATAAGAATGACTACTACTTTTACTGTGTGCATCTAAGACCGAAAAAAGAGTGGCATTTGGCATGAGAATGACTACTACTTTTACTGTGTGCATCAGATAATGAGGATGTTTAAGCGCTTTAGCAACACATACTCTAATATCATCTGAGCTTTTTTTTATGAGCTACGACCATGGAAGATACCCTTTCAGTTGATTCTTTCACTGCCGTAATTTCACTTAAATTCACCATTTTGTCTCGTTCTGCTTTTACATCTGCATTGCTATTGGAATATCCCTTGCTGGTCTGACAAATGGGCTTACTTCATGATTTAACTTCATGGAATATGTGGCAAGGTTTGCGAAGCTCATCTGTGAAAATAACAGCATATTCACTAAAAATATTCTGTGTAAAACTACCGTTGTTCATACTTGTACTGTGGACCACTCTATTAAATTAAATCAGTCTCACTCTGAAACTGTCTAAGGCCTAACAATGACTGCACGTGTGTTTTGACTATGTAAAACTGCAAGTTATAGCTGCTGTTTCCAGCAGAGTGGCATGTGAGAACTACTGCACTATCAGTTTGAATCTCTTCACCACCATAAGCAACTAGTTTTGCACACTTTGCTGAATCAAGTTTCTCATCAGTTCTTACTTTGGTAAACATTTGTGCTGATATAACACTGCACTTGGACCCAGTGTCTACATTAATCTCTATGGTTTCCCATTAATCCAAACAGTACAAAATATTGCACTCTTTGCTGACAACTGATGATCTACTGTGTTAACTCATTAAACCAGACTGCCTTCTCCTAGCACCTGTGTGCTTACATCTGAGCGTGCTATGAGATGTGTAGAATTTAATGATGTTACCCCCCCCCCCACCAAGTGCCTTGCACAGGCGCGTCTTACTTCCCAATCCTATTTCAGCCCCATTTGTGAAAACTACGTTGAAAAAGTAACTGAACTTTGCCAGTCACCTTCACAACTTAGCTTTCACATTGCAGCAACTGTATGTTTACATTTAATATTTATGAGCAATTCTGCTTTTTTCACGCTAAGCTGATTCTGCTAGATTCCTTAAAGCAAGTGGTGGCAGCCAATCAGGTTAGCGAAATCCAAGCCACCACTTGCATAACACATCCACCCCCCAGACCTGTTTCCATTGTTCTTGTTAGAATAAATACAGGGGGTCCAGCAACTAATATTCGCCTTTTGTGCCTAGCACTTGAAGAATTTAGTTGTGTTGCTGCTGGATCCCTCCAATCTGCTGTTAGAATAATGCCTGTCAAACAGTGAACTATTCCAGCTGACCCGCTGGATTCTCAAGTGTTTTATCTGCAGGTGAGTTTTTTTTTTTTTGCAGCAGCAGCAGCAGGCAATGATTCTTTGATATCTAATGTTCCCATTGATGTATGTCCTAAGTATTTCGAACGGTTCTCAGATAGTTGCTATGACTGAAGTGTTGAAATTGTACTACCATCAGAAGATGGCAGTAAGGGTCTCTTTGGGTCTATGGTAGTGACTGTTCCGAAGGTCTCTCGTTGGGTCTGTGTTAGTGACTGCTCCCAAAGGTCTCTTTTTGTACCTGAAAGCAGCATGACTGCAAGAGGAGCTGCATGGTTACTGAGCACATCCAAACGGCATGTAATGTCATCATAGGCTTTAACATATGTATTTTATGCATTTTAAGTGTGGTTATATATAAATGCTTTGACTGAATAATTAATTAGAGAACAGTCACATGACTGAGCGGAACATAAATTTTGAGTTGGATGGGAATTTTGTTGTTCTGAAGAAGTATGATTGTTGAAACGAAAGTGCTTAACCTGTCAATTTGTACTATACTTTATTAAACTTAGTATTCTGAGCAAAAGTCCACCAAAAATGTAAATAGAACACAATGTAACTTTCGCTGCTCGAGCAGAAGAAAATACAAATTCTTTTCTATTCCAATACCACAACTGAATTTATTCTATAAAATACATAAAATGCATAAAAACTGAAGTTAAGCGCTTTCATCTACATAAAAGTAGACTTCATCAGAACAATTCCATTTTTCAAATCCCACATTATACAGATGGTTCTAACCAATCCATGTCTTCTAACCTTAAGCATCATAGAAATCAATCGCCAATTTAAAGTGCTCAATGCACTCATAGTCATAATTTTTCATTGCTTCCTATTAGCAATGTTGTTGTTGTGTCTTTCGGCTTATCCCGGTTAGGGGTCGCCACAGCGGAACTCTGGTCCGCTAATGTTTGGTAGTGGATTTTTACGTGCCGGGTTACCAGCCCTGATGCACAACCTTCAACAAAGGCACGCCCATTCACGCATGCCTCCACACAGAAGATGCTCTAGCTGAGAATCGAACGCGACAACGCTACCGCAGCACCACTACCGCGGGTTATTAGCAATGTAATTAGAAAGAATTCAAATAAAACCTATGTAATAACTACTGTAACAATTTTGCTGATGCATCTGCTACCTTAAACTACAACTGTTCAATATTTATCTATTAAAATGTATGTTCGTACTAGATGGATGCGTTAACTTACATACTTGTTTAAAATATTCTAAAAACAAAATATATAACTTAAATAAAGTCACTGTTACATATCATGATCCCTTCTTCCTATTACTAATAATATGTAATCAAAAAACATATAAAATGTAATATATTAATATTCATTCTCTAATATCGGCTTAATCGATATGCTCTCATTAATTCCAGGGTAAACTGATGCATTTAACTTAAATCTGCCACCTAGTTTCCCTTTCCTCCAATCTTTTACAAATATTCCCTCCTCTTGGGTTGATTTTGACACACTAAAATTCCAAATTTAAATGTGTCACAAGTTGTATTACCAGCAAGATGCCTCCACAAAGCATTTTTTGTATCTTTTTTTCTTATACAATACCCATGTTCATACA
The DNA here is from genome assembly GCF_019279795.1 of Protopterus annectens. NCBI lineage: Eukaryota > Metazoa > Chordata > Ceratodontiformes > Protopteridae > Protopterus > Protopterus annectens. The sequence goes on along the minus strand of NC_056741.1, from coordinate 384,387,921 downwards.
TCCTGTTCCTTAAACATCTGTTCGTCTTCCCTACGTAATAGCACGGGCATTCTGTACACTTGGCAAGATAAATAACATGTTGGGAACGACAATTCCCCTTCTGAAATTTTACCTCAGTTCTACTTATGTCTTCCAAAATAAGGGATGGTGTCAATATAATATCACAGCACTGGTTGCACTGCCCACATTTTCTGGTTCCCTCTTTCTTTCCTATATCATCCCCTTTTACTATTTTCCTTTCTAATTCACATTTTAAATTCCTTCCATTTTTGGAGATGAACTGTGGGTGTTCCCCTATCATTTTGTACACATTATGTTCAGATTTCAAAATATTCCAGTTGTCTTCCAAGTTTGATTGTTGAAACGAAAGTGCTTACCCTGTCAATTTGTACTACAATTTATTAAACTTAGTATTCTGAGCTTGTGTCAGACATCCAGTTGCTTACATAGTGCGTTTTTTTTGGAAGTTTTGTGTATTCCATGTGGCCTTTCGGTTGGATTTAGTTGGTCGTTGTCGGTCTGGATTGTAGCTGGTGGCTGCGACATGAAGCATTCTGAACATAATTTGTCTAATAGTGCCAAAGAACTGACATTCTTATTAAAACAAATGAGTCAGCAACTTAAGGTTAATGGACTGGCTAATAGTTCAAATAATCGTCGGGACATGCCTTGTGCTTCTGGAGATAGTTAGGCTTTTCCGCTCACCCAACGCTCTCCAGAGACCTCAGGTTCAGCTAATACTGAGGATGTCCGTCTCGACTAACGTGTGGAAAAGCTAACAATTTTTAATTCAACACCAATATGCTGAGTCGAGGTGCAGCTGGAGGAGGCTTCTGTTTGCAAGACCAACTAGAAATTTTGAAAATAAGCTTAAATTATTGAAAAACTACAAAGTACAGTTTTGTACCTACCATAAATGTAGATGTCCGATAGATATGCAACTGCAGTCATAACATATGGGTTGTCCTGCCTCAGGCAGCCCTCGGTCGGCCGTATTCCAAAGTCTGGGTCCGACGTCGGCTGATGTCGCATTTCTCTCCGACGTCAGAGCGGCTGGAGTATATAAGCATCAGCCGACGCCATCTTCTTCAGTGTTTCTTGCCCCAGATGCCAGGTGCCCTCCAATGAAGGCTGTAATCAAATTGGAAGACAAAAATAGGTTTCCAGACAATAAATAAGCAATAAACAGATACACCATAACAGATATCCCCAGCTAAGGATAATAGGGATAGGAGTGGACCCAAGGCATAGAGGGAAGGAGGGAGGAAAACCGACTGCAGTTGCATATCTATCGGACATCTACATTTATGGTAGGTACAAAACTGTACTATGTCCTTCAAGAATGCAACTGCAGTCATAACATATGGGTTGAATACCATAGCTTAGCTGGGGGAGGTGGTATGCTCTAAGAAAAGGATGGTGTAGCTATCAATCCCTGCAGGACTGCCGAAGCAAAGCCTGCTCTGGATCTGGAATATAAAGGGAGGTTGTAGTGTTGGGAGAATGTATGCACGGAGCTCCATGTAGCAGCTTCTAGAATGTCTTTTGTAGGCACCCCTCTTAAGAATGCTGTAGAGGTGGCTGTAGCTCTGGTGGAGTGTGGTCTGACATTGGCTGGTACACTCTTTCCATGGAAGGAATAACAGAATCTAATGCAATGCCCAATCCATTTTGAAATAGTCTGTTTGGAAATTGCTTTTCCTTGTACTCCAGGGGCGTAAGCTACAAAAAGCTGATCAGACTTCCTACTGGTCTTGGTTCTGTCCAGGTAGTAGCGAAGTTGTCTGTGAATGTCCAAGGTATGCAACAGTCTTTCCCCTTTGTTCTCAGGATTGGGAAAGAAAGTAGGCAGGTGAATTGCTTGATTTAAAGAAACCCTAGATACCACTTTTGGCAGAAAGGAAGGGTTGATTCGTAAGGAGACCCTGTCTCTGTGAAAGGTTATGAACGGTGGTATTGCCATTAGGGCCTGTAATTCCGAAACCCTTCTTGCTGAGGTAATTGCCAACAGGAAAGCTGTCTTCCATGAGAGAAACTGTAAGTCCACAGAAGCTGCTGGCTCAAAGGGGGGTAGAGTCAGTTTTTCTAGACCAAAGTTGAGGTCCCAAGCTGGTACTGGAGCCTTTCTTGGTGGCTTTATATTCTTGATTCCCCTAAGGAATTGCCTTAACAAAGGATGTGAAAACACAGGTGGATCAGTGTTGTATATAGCAGAGATAGCTGAAACATGTATTTTTATGGAAGAATATGAGAGTCCATTCTGTAGCATATCTGCCAAATATTCCAGAATGAGTGGGATGTTCAATAATGATGCATCATGACCCTTGCTGGTATTCCAAATGCTGAATCTCTTCCATTTTGCTGAGTAAACCTTTCTGGTGGATGGTCCTCGGGCTTCTGTTAGTATCCGCTGAACTTCTTTAGAGAGAGATAGATTGAGGTTATTCATGGGATCTCCCAAGCTGTTAGCTGCAGCGTCTGAATGTTGGGATGTACTGTCTTGAAGTTGTGTTGAGTCAAAAGTTGGGGCCATTGGGGAAGAGCCCACTTTTTGTTGTGACATATGCTCCGTAGTAGTGGGTACCAGTGTTGTCTTGGCCAGTCTGGAGCTATTAGGATCCCCTTGGGCTTCTCTGCTTTGATCTTTAGTAATACTGTGGTCATCAGTGGCAGAGGTGGGAATGCATAGATTTTTAGGAAGTTCCAGTTGAATAAGAGAGCATCTCTTTTCCATGCTTGTGGATGATATGTCCTTGAACAGAACTTTTGTAGATGATGATTGAGGTGGGAGGCAAATAGGTCTACTTCTGGCCTGCCCCATGTCGAGGTGAGTCGTATGAAGATTTCTGGATGTAACCTCCACTCGTGGGGGTCCTGGAAATTCCTGCTTAGGTTGTCCGCCAGCACATTGTCTTTGCCTGGAACAAACTGGGATTGCAACTGTATGTTTAGGCTCAGTGATTTTTCCCAAAGATTCATTGTCAGTCTGCAAAGGGGGTAAGAATGGGTGCCCCCCTGCTTGTTTATGTACCACATCACAGTGGTGTTGTCTGTCTGTATTAGCAGGTGGCCTTGCTGAAGTTGTTGTCGAAAGGCCTCGATGGCATGCATTACTGCCAGCATTTCTTTTTGGTTGATATGCAGATGTGTTTCCTTTGGAGACCATTGTCCTTGAATACATCTGCCCTCCAAGTGCGCCCCCCATCCTAGGTCTGAGGCATCTGTGGTCATGGTCTGTGTTATCTGAGGTTTTTTGAACGACATACCTGTGTGTTTGCCTGGCTTACCGAGGCCCACCATAGAAATTCCTTTTGTAGGCATGGAATGAGCGGTATGGTTGTCTCTAGGTTGTTGCTGTGTTGAGACCATAAGCTTTTTAGGTACCATTGAAGCTTTCTCATGTGTAGTCTTGCTAATGGGACCAGTAGAATGCAGGATGCCATGTAACCCAGGGCCTGTAGGAATCTCCTTGCAGTCATCTGGGTGAGCTTTGCCAAACCTTTGAAATAATGAGTTAACTTCTTTTGCTTGTCTACTGTCAGGAAAGCCATTTGAGATGCTGTGTCTAGTTTGGCTCCTAAGAAGGTTATTTGCTGGGATGGCTGAAGTCTTGACTTTTGGAAGTTGACTGTGTATCCCAGAGCCTGTAGCAATTGTATGACATAATTCAAGTTTTTTTGTCAAAATCAGTTTGTCATCCACTTGTATGAGGCAGTCGTCCAGGTACGGGTGAATTTGGATCCCCTGGAGTCTGCAATGAGCAATTACTGAAGCCAGGCATTTCGTGAATACTCTGGGCACAGTAGATAAGCCAAATGGCAATGCTGAGAATTGATAATGCTCCGGCCCTGCAAGAAATCTGAGGTATCGCCTCTTATGTTAATCTGACCATATATCTCATTTCTCTCTACTTTCACTGGCTTATGTGAGTAATCACAAAATCATCATTTTTGAAATCCCACCCCTTCAATTATTTAAATTTATTGGCCATCCTACAGTATTTCATAGTACCAAATTACAAAAGTGACCACCCCTTTCAATCCATCTTGATGTTTTAAAAATAGTAACTCTCCACTAAACCTTAACTTTTTAAATAGGTAAAACTCAAGTTACCTACTTTCACATCTAACTTCTCTAGTGCACACTGCAGAGTGCAGTCAGCACTTTCTCTAATACCTGCTGGAAAGCACTAGGAAGCCTTAAACTCATACAAACACTGAACTCTCCTTGTTAATAAGGAGAAATTAATAGTAGGCACTAAACAGCCTATAATTGCAAAGTACCTTGCTAAGGAAACAGCTCCTGTACTTTACAAAGAAGAAAAAAAAAGCCCCAAACCAGGCATGTCCAAGGGTCAGCTTCCGGTAATTTCTCCTGTCCACCTGGTGAAACTGGGCATACTGGGGCAATGCAGCAATTGCCTCGTACACAGACAACCCTCTCCTCCTACCACCCAACACTACAACCTGTGAGAGATGCACTTACATAGCCAAAATGGAAGCAAAGCTCTCTCCACCCAAGATTGTGCTAAACAGTCAAGAGGAGAAGGTTAACACCCACACTACACCTCAAGCAACACATAGCCCTTCTAAACCCGCACCACCAACACCCACATATAGCAACACTAAATCCACATATGCAGAGGCCCTTAACTGTAACCTGCCCAAGCAACAAAGACCTCTGAAGCTGAAACGCAAACAAACACCAATCACAACCAATGCGTCACATAGTTCACAACACCAGAGTGCCACCAAGCAACAGCCCTTAAGGCAAGACAATGTACCTAACACTTTAGTCATAGGTGACTCTATAGTCCGGCACACTGATGTCCCTCTCACCAGGTTGAATAAGGAGAAAATTACAGTCAGCTGCCTGTCGGGTGCCAGGATCCGCCACATAACGCATGCACTCAAGTCACTCCACAACAAGTACAAATATGACTCTGTCATTGTCCATGTTGGAGTGAATGACTTGAGACGTACCTCCCTGGACTACATGAAAAGAGACATGGAAGAGCTCTCGGATCATGTGGCCCAGGCAGGTATGATCCTAGCCCTGAGTAGCATCCTGCCTTCGCCCAGAATGATACCACAATATAAGGATAAAATGATTGACTTCAACAATTGGCTAAGCTTATGGTGTCATTCAAAGGGGATTCAGTATCTGTCTGCCTGGGATGACATGATTGACAGACCACGATGCTTTGCCAGAGATGGTCTGCACCTGTCGCCCTGGGATTCAGGTTACTGGCTAAGGCTCTTGCCACCCCTATAGTGCCTTTTAGGCAAACTTCAAAGGACAAAACCACCACCGTAACAGGTACAAGCATGCAAAATCTGAAGGTAATGCTACTCAATGCTAGAAGTCTAAATCTCAAAATGCACTCTCTCGAGGCACTCCTTAAATGGCGAACTTCGATATCTGTGCACTAACTGCGACCTGGTTCACGGCTCCAGAGAGCACCCCTGCAATACCAGGCTACAACTCTTGCCACACTTTTCGGCCACCAAACCAGGACCGAAACACTAAAGGTGGAGGAGTGTCAATATTCACCAAGGATATTCACACCACCAGGCTAGTTGGCCAACACAATGTGTCTGAAATTCTCCAAGTGCAACTAACACTAGGTAAGACTGCAATCCAAATTGTAGCTTGCTACAGATCCCCCACCATACCCCAAGATTCTCACTACACCTTTTTAAACATACTGGAAAATATTAAGATAGAACCAAACACCCTAATACTAGGTGATTTTAACTACCCTACCATTAACTGGGAAAACTACTCATGTCCCAACACCTTTGCGCAACGGTTCTTGGAATTCATAAATTCCAACGCCCTGGATCAACTAATCCATAGTCCCACCAGGGGCTCCAATATCCTAGACCTGGTCATTACCAACATGGCAAATCAATGCTCCATACATATTGGTCACCCCCTCGTTAGTCAGGTCTGACCATAAGCTAATCACCCTTAACATCCACATCCCACCCCCACCCCCCAGTAAAGAAACCACCATAAAAACTTCTCCAAAGCCAACTTCATGCTACTCAAGTCAGAAGTGACAAACTTCATGACACCCATGCAGACGGGAACTGAAAGTTCAACTGCTGAATCCTACACTAAAGTACTGTACGAGCACATCCACTCATGCATGAATCATGCCATCCCAAATAGAACCAAAATGCTCTCATCCAAAAAAGGAAGCCAATCTGGTGGACCCCTGCCATAAACAAACTTTACAACAAAAGGAAGAAACTTTTGCAGAAAAGAGGAAAATCCCAGGATGCAAAAAACTCCCTTACTAGCCTCAGTAAGAAACTGAGATGCCTCATAAAATCCTCCAAAGCTAGATATGAAAATAAAATTGCCAAAGATTCCAAAGACAACCACAAAGCATTCTATAACTATGTCAAGAATCTAAATGGCAATGCTCAGATCTGCTCTGAGCTAAAACAGAATGGCAATAAATATACTGATCCAAAGGATATTGCCAATATCCTGGCAGATCGATTCAGTGCCAACTTCACCCCCTCTCACGCCCTAAATGGCCCATCTCAATACCGGAAGATTGCCAAATTCCAGTAATAACGGCCACACATGTACAAAACGCACTCTCTAAAGCCAAGAATACAGCATCCATGGGACCAGATGACATCCCAGGCTGTGTACTACATGAACTACAATATGAACTGGCACCTCACCTAAGTGTCATGTTTAATCATAGCCTCACCTCAGGTTTCGTGCCCACTGAGTGGCGCAGAGCTACAGTTATCCCAATCCACAAGGGGGAATCCACCTTGGATCCCGGAAACTACCGTCCCATCAGTCTGACAAGCCTTATCTGCAAGGCCATGGAGCGTATTATCATGGAACTTATAAACAAAGACATTGGCAACCTTCAAACACTGGACCCCACCCAGTTTGGGTTTGTGAAGGGCCGATCTTGTCTCCTGAACCTGATTGACTTCTTTGAATCAGTCTCCAGAGCCATGGACAAGGGTAAGGTGGTCCACACAGCCTATCTAGACCTTGCCAAGGCCTTAGACACCATCCCCCACTCCTAAATCATAGATAAACTTAATACATTGGGTATTAATCCCTATGTCACCCAATGGGTTGCTAAATGGCTTACTGATAGAACCCACACTGTAAAAGTAGCAGACTCCAAATCCAGCTCCAGACAAGTGACAAGTGGAGTACCTCAGGGTTCAGTCCTGGGGCCGCTCTTGTTTGGCATCTACTTCTCTGAAGTACAGGTCAACACTAAGGGACTCTGGCTAACAAAGTTTGCAGATGACTGCAAACTGGGAGCCATTATTGAATCCCCAAATGATGTGGATACTCTACAAAAGGGCCTTACAGAAACAGATGCTTGGTGCCAGAGCCATGGGCTCAAGCTCAATGCCAAGAAATGTATTGTTATCCCCTTTGGGAAAAAACATGTATCCATGAATTACCATATAGGTGGCAGTACACTAAACACAGAAAGTGTGATAAGAGACTTAGGGACACAGGTGGACAGTGGTCTCACCTTCGATAACCACATCGCCACAACAGTCAGGAAATCCTTCTATGTGGCACACCTCATCACGAAGGGCTTTTCATCCAGAAAAAGGAGGTCATTGTCCCACTGTACTCATCCCTCATTAGACCCATTATAGAATACAACGCCCCATTTGGTATGTACCTCTCAAGACATCTGCAACAACTGGAAAGGCCTCAGAAATACCTCACTAAAAGAATCACAGGCCTAAAGCAGATGCCCTACGCTGACAGCCTTAAAATACTACAGCTATATTCTGTCGCATATCGCCTACTCAGAGGTGATCTCTGCTTAACATACAAGGCCATGTCAAACCCAGAGCTGTTGGACATGCTACACTTAAAGAAATCCCAATCCCTCAGAGCTACACGCTCCAGGGATCTAAACCTTGTCATCACAATAAACAAAACATGCTGGAGGGATAGGTTCCTGACCCAGAGACTCCCCAGACTCTGGAATAGATTGCCCATACATGTCAAGCAGAGTGCCTCTTTGGACCTCTTCAAGAGGAACCTTGACGATTGGATGGGAGAAAGGAAATTCACCCCAGGGATCACGTCAGTCGCCCTGCTAGACAGGGGTCCAGGAAAGTAAATAATGTGGGAAGAAATAGCCAGGGAATTGTTATGGCTAGGCTTATATAGGCCCTAGGGCTGATAGCCTAGTACCAACCTATGAACCTATGAACCTATGAATCTTCTGCAGCTGTGTCTGATAGGGACATGCAGGTATGCCTCCTTGAGGTCCAGAGTAATCAGCCAAGACCCCTTGCCCAGCATGGGAAGGAGTTGCTGTAGAGTCAGCATTTTGAACTTTGGTACTATGAGAAATGTGTTTAATGCGGACAAATCCAGTATTGGTCTCCATTGAGTTTCTTTTCTTGGAACAAGGAACAGTCTTGAATAAAACCCCTGGCCTTGTTCTTGTTGTGGAACTTTTTCTATTGCTTTGATCTGAGCAAGCAGAGAAATTTGCTTGATAGCCTCTGCCCTCTGGTTTTGTGGTAGGTTTGGCATGCCTTGTTTTCTTGGCAAGGTATGAAAGTGGAACCTGTAACCTTGGTCTATAATGTCCAAAATCCATTTGTCCTTTGTCAATCTGTGCCAATTGTCTGAAAACAGAGATAATTTTCCACCCAAAGGAGCTTCTGTTTGCTCCTTGGTCAGCAGAAGTAGAGGAAAGTCATTGAGATTGTCCCTGTGGGGCAGGAGAAACCCCTGTGTCACTTCTTTGGTTTGCTGGTTGCCATTGTCGTCCCCTGTAGGAACCTCTGTATTGTCCTCTTCCTCGGCCACGCCTGTTTTTGCCCCTTTGAAATCTTTCAGGATTAGGGAAGGACCAGTTTTTAGAAGGCCAATTCCTGCTGAATCTGGATGGCTGAACCTGGAGGAAATCTTTGACTGTCTGAACTGACTTGGCTTTTTCCTCAATGGACTTTAACACATCTTTAGCATTAGCACCAAAAAGATTGTTCTTTTCCAAGGGTGCATCAAGAAGTTTTGCCTTAACATGATCTGGTAGAGGTTGTTCTTTTAACCATGCATGTCTACGAATGACCGCCCCTGTCATAGCTGCCCTACATGAAGCTTCCAATGCATCATATCCACACTGAAGAAAGTGATTGCTAACTTGCTGAGAATTATGTACAGCCTCCTGTAAAGACTTCCTATCTAAAGGTTCAGGAGAGGCCAAAGTTTTCTGTAAATCATCTAACAGGTAATCTTGATATTGAAACATATGAAAGAGACAATTGAGAGCTCTCATAGATAAAGTAGTGGAGGTGTAAACCTTCTTCCCCCATCTCTCTAATGACCTAGCTTCCCTGTTGGAAGGCAAAGGATTTTTGGAGGTGGTAGCTGAAACCCCTTTCGGTCCCTGTGAAATTGTTTCTAAATCAACAGCATGGGCCCTAAAGAAATGAGAATGTGTTTCTGGGACCCTATAGTATCTGTCTGGCTTGGCAGGAGCAGGAGGAAGAGTATCAGGGGTAACACTGGAGTCAGAGTATAGATCATCCAAAACATCAAGCACAGGAGGTACAGCTAAGGGCCTGTGTTGGGGCTTTTTAAGGAAGGTTCGAAGGCGCTTTCTGGAATCACAGTATTCCTGGCCTTGCCACTTAAAATGTTCCCTCATGGAATGCAGAACTTCCACAAAAGAAATATCCTCAGGAGGGGAGGCCGAGGGAATGGAGTCCTCTGCATCTGAGTCCTCATAGGTCTGGAAGGGCTCTTCCTGGCTATCGGAGTGAACAGAGTCCTCAGAATCTTCATCTGAAGGGAGAGGGTCAGAGGGTTCAACCCTGGGCCTCTTATCAGGAGGAGGCTGGGATCCTCTCTCAGGATGGGCCTGGGAACCTCTGATCATGGAAATTAAGAATGCGGCCATAGTCATGATTTGTGTTTCAGGAGTAGGCTGAGGTAAGGCTTTAGCAGTAAGGTGCTTGGTCTTGCTGGCTGCCTTAGCACGTGTGTAGGCCTTGATAGACATGGACATGGGAGGCCTAGCAGCTCCACATGCAGGAGTGACCTTATCCACAGCAATGGTCTCGGGCATTTCCTCGGTTTCAGTATCCTGAGGAAAATCAATAACTGGCGTCGGTGTGGTCTCCGGTATCTATCGGTAACGCGGTGTCTTTGGTTCGGAGCGGTGAAATAACCACCTCAGAGGGAACCGGGGCACTCGCGTTTGGTTTTGGCGTGGTGTCGGAGGAAGACGCGGGCCGAGGATGTCGGTCCCGGTCTTTTCGTTTCTTAGGAGTCTGCGATGTCGGTAGTTTCGACGGCATTGTATAATCGTATTTTTCGCCGAAAAAGTCTTCAGCGAACTCCGCCCGGTGCCTGCGAGTGCGCTTATTGAAGCGGGCACAGGCCGAGACGTTGTGGTCTGGGCCAAGGCAAGGAAGGCAGTAAGAGTGGAAATCCTTATGAGGTATTTGTTTACCACAAGACAAACAATTATTTACTTTTTCAGTAATTTCTGACATCGGCTGAGGCAAGAAAAGGTCCCCAACGGGGTACTTAGCTTTTTTGATGACTTCGGATTCGAAGAATACAGGAGCTGACCGACCGGCACTTGCGAACTGCTTCTGCTTCGGGCACCGCGCGACAAGAAAGACTGAAGAAGATGGCGTCGGCTGATGCTTATATACTCCAGCCGCTCTGACGTCGGAGAGAAATGTGACATCAGCCGACGTCGGACCCAGACTTTGGAATCCGGCCGACCGAGGGCTGCCTGAGGCAGGACAACCCATATGTTATGACTGCAGTTGCATTCTTGAAGGACATCTGGAAAATAATTACCTGCTAAAGAATATTTCAGCAAATCAAGTCCCAAAAGGGATTTATTTTTGGAAATACCCAAATGGTGTTGTGAAGGCTACAGAATTTCATCTGGAGCTGATTCAGATCTTTGATAGGGCAGGGTATGATTTGATGAAGAGTCTACAATCAAAAGATAGAGTGGTTGTCTAAAGAACTGTTCAGTTTAAATACTGCATTACACAAGGATGTGCTGTTTGAACATTAGGAAACTTAATTACTATAACTTGTTTAGCAAAGTGGATAATGTATGCAACACTATTCTAGTACGTGAAATCAGGAAATTGCAAAGTGATATGGAGGAATACAACATGGGTGTGGTACATCCAAATCCACCTGGGCCTTTAAGTATAATAAGACTGTTAATGGTAACTGACCAATTATATATGAGCAGGAAGGAAATGGATCAGGGATTACTAACAGTTCCCCAAATGGCCAAACTTGTTCCGAGCAGGAAGCCCTATGGAGATCAGAAAGAACCAACAGCAAAAGGTTGCAGAAGAGAGACACCACTACAATGACAACATATTATACCAAGCAAGGAGTGAAACCGAAGAAACGGTTTCAGAAGAACAGGTATTAAGAACGCATTCAAATTGTCAGGACATTACGGAAACTGTAAGTGAACTGCTATGAAATAGTTTGATTGTTTTTCCAGTGAGACTGGTGATATTAATTATGGACCTACATTGGGGAAAAATTCTACTTTAGATTTTACCATATACAATTATTCTAGTAAAACGCTGACAGAGAACCATGCAAATGTTCTTTTGAAAGGACTAAATTTTATTCGGGCAAAAAGTGCTGTAATATCTGATTTACTCATGGACGAAGTTGTTTTCTTGCAAGTTAAACTTAGCCCTCTCACTTTCCAGTAGAACAAATGACTGCAATAATCATGTTAAGTTAAGTAGGTCCAGCACATTTAACCCCCCCCCACAATCATACAGTGTATTTGCATGAAAAAATATGTGAACTACAAATCAGGAAAATTTGTAGTAAGGCTTTCTAATTGTAGATTTAATAACATATCAGTAGAATATGGTTATCTCAAGGACATTTGTAACAATAAAAATGTGAGGATTATGAAGCCTGACCGGGGGGGGGGGGGGGATGGGGGGGTGATGAACAGTACAGATTATTACAATCGAATGAATCTTTTGCTGTTGGATGAGGTGCACTGTGAAGAATCACGTAATGAGATTCACATAGCATACACAAGAATTGATGGGATATTGTTTGATTTATTAATAGAAGGGCTGTTTTACAAGCACGAATACGAGTTTATGGATAACACAAAACCAGTTATTCCAAAATATTTGGTGTGCCTAAGATCCATAAGGATTTAATTAACCCACCTTTACGCCCTATAGTGGATGCTACTAGATCCAAGACCCACTATGTAGCCAAGTTTTTAGATGCATTATTAAAGGAGTCTATTAACAGTTTAGCGTCTATTAACAGTTTATCTCAACTTTGTAGGGATTCCTGGCAATTTCTGGCTAAAATAAATCAAACAGATTTCGATGAGAAATGTTTGTTAGTTACTATAGATGTGATTAATCTTTATTCAATTATTCCTCACACCACTGGATTAGAGTGGTTTGAGGAAGTTTTGATTGACATAGGTGTGCTTACTTCGGACAAAGTGAAGTTAGCATGTATTCTCATGGAGATGGTGCTGACCAATAATTATGTATTTTTTAAAGAACAGCTTTTCAAACAGGTATAGCCATGGGTGCAGCATGCGCCCCTAGTTTTGCTAATTTGGTAATGGCAAAATGGGAATCCAAGTTTATATCTGACAGCACATTTAAGGATTCCTGGATTTTCTACACTCGTTACCTGGATGATATATTCATTCTGTAGATGGATACAGAAGATAGGGTTTACTCAGTATATTAATATATCAATCATACTACAGAATATTTGAAGTTTTCTTTCACTTGTATCAACATTAATTATTTAAATGTCCAGATGAGTAAAAATTGTAAGTCTGGTTTGTCTAGATGTTTTATATATATATATATATATATATATATATATATATATATATATATATATATACACACACACACACAGACACACACACACACACACACACGTATTAGACCTTAAGGATTTTACCAATTAAAATCACTATCCAGGGAGAATTCCACAGGGAAATATTAATCTGTATCTAGATCTATCTGTAAGGTTTTCCATTCAAACGTGGGTCACTGCGAGGAAATACGCAAGGATTTTGAGTCTTGCGGCTTCTATGATTCTCATGATACCTATGCAGGACTCTACATAAGAAAGATGTAATGGTATCAGAAGTCTTTTTGGTCCCAGCACCAACTCACTTTGTTTTTTTAAATCCAAGTGCTGGGGTTTGTCAGAAAAGAAATAATTTGGTGGAAACGATGGATATCCTCAACTACAGTTCTCCCCTTCTCCCTCCCTGTATCAAAACAGTCAGCGACCACAGATGCCAAAGACTATTTATGGAGCAGTTTCAGGAGGGATAAAAGTCCAGGGTTTGTGGACACTAAGGATGGATGCAAGCACACACAAATAACAGATGCTTTCCTGATAAAGGTACTTTTGTCACCATTACCTAATTAGGTTGTTACAGACAATACCACAGTCATGTGGCACATCAACAAGCAGCACAGTCCAACTCTACAGGCATCCTACATTCCATCAAAGCAAAACTGTGTGGCAGACGAGCTAAGCAGGACCAAGGCAGACTGTTGTAAATGGAAGCCAGATCGGGGGTCTACCAGGATTTGATAGATCCATGGGGAGTTCCTCAAGTAGACCCCCTTGCCTCCTCTCTGATCAATCCAGTTGGCAAGCTTCTGTTCCAGGACTCAAGGCAAGAAGACCAGGAAGACAGATGTTTCTTTTTTTTTTGGTCAGGAATGTTTTGTATGGTTATCCTCCCTTTCCACTAATACCCAAGATGCTTTAAAAGATTCAGAAGGAATCATAGGTTCATAGGTGTGTACTAGGCTAATGGCCCTGAAGCCTTTACAAGCCTAGCCCATACACATGCCTTGGCATTGTGCTGTCCAGATATCACTGTGGTTACTTCCTCCAGGCAACTGTGGTTCTCCCTCATATTTAGAAATGGTGAATGGCAATTATCACAAGGTTCCTCACAGACTGCAGCTGCTTACACAAGAACAGGGGTGTTTGATACACCCCAATGTCACTCAAATCTGACTGCCTGGATGATGGGGTCTTAATTCTCTTTAATTACCTGTTGGCTGGGGATAAGTAGCAGCTACTAATGGAGGCAAGAAAGCCTGCTACTAGAAAATCATATTAACAAATGGAAAAGGTTTTCTGTTTGGTGCCAACAACATAATTGGCACCTATTACAACATTTGTGTGAGAGTTACTATTCTGTGGCCTTTTTATTCTTCTATCAAGGTTCCTTTTATTGGCCATTTCAGCATGTTTGCCCACGGATCTTCCTCCTTCAATGTTGGCTCATGCCAAAATGTTCTTAAAACAGGTTTTGTACAAGAGGCTTCCAAGTTAACCGGTGGGCCTCTACTCTTTTTCTTAATTTTCTGTTAGATAACACTTACTCCATTTAAACAGCCAACGTAGGTGAATTATGGTTCTAGATATGGAAAACAGTTTCACTGATTGCTCTGTCCGCTATAAGAAGAGTATCTGAGTTGCAAGCTCTTATGGTGTGTAAATGCAGTCTCATTTACCACAGGGGCAGGGTTTCTTTGAGAACGAATCCTCCTTTTATGCCAAAAGTGGTATCAGAGGTTACTTTAAGCCAAACTACTAATCTCCCGTTTTTCTTTCCTAAACTTGAAAATTAGGGGAAAAAGAATAATCCATACCGTGGATTTCCACATAAAATTCAGGTGCTATCTTGACAGATCTAAATCTTTCACATCATCACATCAGTTGTTCATTTAGAAGGTCCTATAAGCTTGTTCCCTTCTCTCATCCTAGCAAAGCCTTACCTGGACATTTTCCAGGTGCTTCTGGACACTCTTCTATCTCCCAAATGTGATGTTACCTATACAGCTGAGACTACTGCAAGTAGTGATCAATAAGATAAACATAGTACACTTGTGTAAGTAAACTTACCATGATGGTGGATGTTTTAATGATCACTGTTGCAGCAGCCACTCCCGTCTCCATCACCCTCGTTTCTGGTGTGTGTTTTTTGTCAGGGTGTAGACATATAATTTTTGTTCCTAGCATCGTCTTTACAGGGCTCAACCTCATACCTGTTGGCAGGAAAGTTGCAAGGGCTTTATGGCCAAACTTTGTTTTTTAGTCAGCTCAAGCTGAGCTGCCTGACAGTTGGAGCATGTGGAAGGTGCCCTGAAGTTTTGGAAGCTGGATGGCTGTTGTATCTTTGGCATGATACAAACCAAATTGCAGAGGATACTGCAGCAGTGAACATTAAACTTGTACTGTTATGCTAAGTTTACTTGCACAACTGTACTTCAAGCTGTTCACTAGTTTATGCTGAAGACCAAAGCACCTTTTAGTGTATGTGCATAAATGAGTTTCAGTGCTATAAAATCATAAACCTTAATTCTGAATGAAGCTCATCTCTTGCATTTGTGTTGTACATGTGGAAGAGAAAAAGAATCACATGCTTCATTCAGAATGGAAATATTTCAGCTTTATGCTTTCTGAAGGGTTTTTTTTACGGGTGCCAATTTGATGCCTTCAGTCCCTCCTCGAAAATCCACCTGCAAACAGAAATACTCTAGGTACATCTAAGGGAAAGGACACACGCAAAAAGACAAAGTCAGGGTCGTCATGATTTTTCTCTTTAAATGTGCCCTTTCTGTGCCCCCTTGTCAGTGTCCACCCATGCAGTATTTCAGCTAAGGTAAGGTAATACTATCTCTTCTTGATGGTGTGTGCATCAGTGGGGCAGCACACACACACACACCATGACTGTTAGGATCATCCTGGATGGCAGTGGGGAACTTGGGGACTCTTCAGCTCAGCTCAGTCCCACTGGGGTGCTTTCCAGGATATGCATGGTTGTACAGGCACCACTTTGATGGCTTCAGCCCCTCCCCAAAAGGCCACCTGCAAACAGAAAGACTCTAGGTACATCTATCTGCAATGCAATGTGGCCTTTCACTATCCCTCCACTCTGGTACAGTACATGTATGAAGGTCAGGGCAGCAATTAGTAAGTTACTTCCATCCCTCATCCCTTAGGTCCAGTGCTGAATGGGCACATGTAAAGAGAAAAAGCAGAGGTAAGGCAGACTACTGACACTGAAGGAGGTCATGAAACAGTAGTGGAATCAGCAGTCTGAGTGGGCAGCCAACACAGGTATGGGACACTTCAGATAACCACCAGCTGGAGCCCCATGCCTGTCCTTGGCATATTAGTGGAGCGGCGGCCCTTACCCTGCTTTTTCTCTTTACATGTGCCCTTTCTGTGCCCCCTTGTTAGTCTCAACCCATGCAGTATTTCAGCTAAGGTAAGACTGTTTCTTTTGATATTTTGGGAATCACTGGAGATACGTAAAACAGCAAACAGTCAACGGGCAGTTCATAAGGCCAGATGATTACAGAATGCGTTCATGCATGACTTGATGCACAAGGGTCAGTGGATTTACAATCTGCCAGGACAGGATCACCGCAGATGATGTTTACCTGTTCACAAGGGATGGCGTTCACCTAACTGAGGACATTGCGTTGTTCTTGACTGACCTCCACAATGGCATGACAACAGCTATGAAGGATTGGTAACACGCAGCTTGTGAAAAAAACGGAAAACATCCATGACCAAGTAGGACCAGTATGGTAAATAAAACTATTATGAAATGTGTTGTGTAAAATATATTTTTCTGAGTTTGGCAAATAATTGTGGTAAGGAGCTGGTGAAGATGCTGAGAAAGAACAACTGTTTCAGAAGAGTGCTATTACGTACAAGCTAATATGCCAGTGACCATCCTACAATACTTTTTTTTATTCTGCTTTTATCAGGCATGTGTATTGTTTAGATTCTGAATGGTGTACACATGTACAGATATCAGTTTTGATAGGACGTACGTTGTGGAAATTATAATTTTTTCATATTTTGGTAAATAACTTTGCAAGGGAGCATATGAATGTGCTACGTAATACCTTATTTTGAAGACAGTACTGACAGTTCCAACATGGTAAAAGAACTGTCCCTGTATGTTGTACATATGTACAGATATCAAAGTTTCTGACTTGAGGTTATGCAAATTATGATTTTTTTCATATTTTGGTAAATAACTTTGCAAGGGAGAATCTCAATGCGCTAAGTAATAACTCATTTTAAAGACAGTATTTATGGTTCCAACGTGGTAAAAGAACTGTGCCTGTATCTTTTACACATGTGCAAATATCAAAGTTTGTTTCAGACTTAGGTTATGGAAATTATGATTTTTTTCATATTTTGGTAAATAACTTTGCCAGAGAACATGTAAGTGTGCCAAGTAATACCTCATTTTGAAGACAGTGTTAAGCCTTACAACATGGCAAATGAACTGTGTCTGTGCCCTGTACAGATATCACAGTTTAGTCTTGTAGGATTATAAAAATTATACATTTCCAGTACTTCTCATTATACCCACATCTTTGCAAAGGAGCATGGTGATGACACAAATGATGAATCATTTTGAAGCTGACAGTGAGACGCACAACTTCTACACTGATATGTAGCCTCTGTCTGTTACAGGTGATGAGATATTATCCTTTGTTTATCAATTAGAAATATTACATTAATCATATTTCTGTGAATATCTCCATAAAGGAGCATCACACAGTAATAGTTAAGATATCATTTTACAAATGAAATACAAATTGTATGGGTCTACACGGAACAATGACCAAGACATTGTGCTTTGTTTTTACGAAAAGGTAAAAAATATGCACAATATCAACATTAATTGCCTAATATTTAATAATGACTGATATACACTATCAAAATTTACACTGCTGGAAAGGGCAGTGTCTGCTGAACAACGTTTGCATTTACATTTTTAGTCTAGCTCTTATAAAGAGTTATGAACATTTGTTTTCTGCATGGTATTAGAAATGGATTTTATGAAAATGGGCTCAGGCTGCACTGTTGTTCCTATGGTGGAATTAAGCAGGGAGCTTTTTCTGAGCTGCTCCAGAGTGAATTAGTTAACCGTTTCATCAATCACAGAGACACCATCAACATAGAAAGCTTGCTCACAACTCTCTATCTGATCTATTGTTTCCTTGGATGCTCTCTTTTAATAAATGTACGTGCACCTTAGACTTGCAAAAATTACAGTTGTGTACACTTACCATAAATGTAGATGTTCGAGTGTCTTCACTGTTGCAGTCATCACTGTAGGGTTCTTCCTGCCGGCAAGCAACCCTTGGTCGGCCAGAATCCCAATGTCTGGGTCTGGCGTCGGCTGTGTACTCACCCTCCCTGACGTCAGTGCGCCAGGGGTACAAAGCTCCCAGCCGACGCCATGTTCTCCAGTTTTTCTTGCCCCAGATGTCAGGTGCCTAAAAGTAAAAGCTAAAAGTAAAACAAACACGTAACATACAACAAACCCCATACCCTGTAGCAAATACACCTCAGAAGAAGGGTGAAGCAGGGAACCACACCAATAAAAGTATAAGAGGGGACAGGAGGGTGGGTAACCCAGACTGCAACAGTGAAGACACTCAAACATCTACATTTATGGTAAGTGTACACAATTGTACTATGTTCATCATGTTTCACTGTTGCAGTCATCACTGTAGGGTTGAATCCCAAAGCTGAGATAAAGGGTGGTAGTTATTGAGTAGAAAGGGCGGCTAGAAGGCGCAGTAGACAAGTCAAAGGGCAGCGCAGAGAATTGGTAATGTTTCGAGCCTGCCTTGAACCTGAGGTATTTTCTGCACTCCTGTCTGATTAGAATAAAGAGGGAGATTATAGTGCTTAGAGAAAGTATGCACTGAACTCCAAGTTGCAGCTTCCAAAATATCTTTGGTAGGGACTCCGCTGAGAAAGGCAGCTGAAGTAGCAGCAGCTCTGGTAGAGTGTGTCCGAATTTTTCCTGGGATTTGCTTTCCATGATGAGAGTAACAAAATCTGATTCCATGAGCAATCCATTTAGAAATGGTCTGTTTTGAAATAGCTTTGCTTTGGGAATTTGCTGCATAAGAAACAAACAGTTGTTCAGTTTTCCTGATATCCTTGGTTCTGTCCAGGTAAAAGCGAAGCTGCCTGTGCACGTCCAAAGAATGTAAGCTCCTCTCCCCCTTATTTTGTGGATTAGGGAAAAAAATTGGCAGGTGAATAGTTTGGTTTAAAGCCACTTTAGAAACCACTTTAGGCATGAAAGTAGGGTTTAGTCCTCAAAGAAACCCTGTCTTGATGAAAAATAATGTAAGGTTCCACAACCATGAGCGCTTGTAACTCCGAGACTCTCCTGGCTGAAGTTAAAGCCAGTAGGATAACAGTCTTCCATGATAAATACTTTATCAGATGTGGCAGCAGGCTCAAAAGGAGCCCAGAGTAAGTTTTTCCAGGACATAATTGAGGTCCCAGGCAGGAATGGGTGGTGTCCTAGGGGGCCTTAAATTCTTTGCTCCTCTGAGATATTGTTTCAGAAGTGGATGTGAAAAAATTGGAGGATCTGTATTATAATGTGCAGAGATAGCAGAGGCATGTATTTTTATGGAGGAAAAAGATAAACCCTTATGCAACATATCTGTTAATGTAAAATCAATGGAATATTTGGAATGTGAGGATCTGATTCCTGAGCATGCATCCAGGTGCAAAATCTCTTCCATTTACCTTCATAAGATTTCCTAGTGCTAGGCCTTCTGGCTTCTAAGATAACATCCATGACCTGTTTGGAAAGGATAGGATTAATCAAAGACCCTGAATATGCCAGGCTGAGAGTTTTGATATGAGAGTGCAGGACCTGGCCATGATGTTGAGACAAAAGATTTGGAATCTGAGGTAGAATCCAAGGAGGTTCCTGGGATAGATTTATCAGTGTTGAGTACCAAAATTGTCGAGGCAAATTCGGGGCTAGTAAGATCAGCTTTGGCTTGTCGTGTTTTACTTTTAATAACACCCTTGGTAGAAGAGGTAGTGGTGGAAAGGCATACCCTGAGAGGTTCCTCCAACTGAATGAGAGAGCATCCACTTTCCATGCTAGCTTGTGATATGTCCTTGTGCAAAAAGTCTGTAACTGGTAGTTGTGGGGAGATGCAAATAGATCTATGTCCGGGCGGCCCCAGGCTTCTGTAATCATCTCGAATATTTGGGTGTCTAGCATCCACTCGTGTGGGTCTGACAGGTTCCTGCTCAGGCTGTCTGCCAGAGTATTTTGTTTCCCTGGCAGGAACTGAGCTTGTAGGTCCAATTTGCAAGCTAGTGCTGTGTTCCATTGAGTCATGGCTAGTCTACAAAGGGGGTAGGAGTGTGAACCCCCTTGCTTGTTTATGTACCACATAACTGTGGTGTTGTCTGTCCGTATCAGTAGCTGCCCTGGCTGTAAAAGATCTCTGAAAGCCAAGAGGGCATTCTGCACAGCTAACATCTCTTTTAAATTGATATGTAGATGCTTCTGATCCTCTGTCCAAAAACCTTGCAGGCCTTTCCCCTGCAAGTGGGCTCCCCATACATAATCCGAAGCGTCCGTGGTTATCACTTGGTAGGCTGGAGGTAGACTGAAGGCTTTCCCTTTGTTTTGAAGACATGCCATGGCCCACCAATGGAATTCCTTTTGCAGGCAAGGCAAGACAGCAATCACTGTTTCCAGACTGTGACAATGCTGGGACCATACGCTTTTTAGGTACCATTGTATCTTCCTCATATGCAGTCTTGCATATGGTATGAGTAGGATGCAGGAAGCCATGTAACCCAAAGCCTGCAGGAATTTCCTTGCAGTTAGCTGAGACATTAATGCCAGGCTTTTGCAAGTTGAAGCCAGCTGTAGTTGTTTTTCTGATGTCAGGAATGCCATCTGGGTTGTTGTGTTTAAAAGAGCACCCAGGAAAGTTATCTGTTGAGTGGGTGTCAAATTTGACTTTTTTACGTTCACAGTGAATCCCAGGTACTTGAGTAGATTTTGAACAAATTCCAGGTGCTGGAGTAAAATGTCCTTGCTGTCTGCTTAAATAAGGCAGTTGTCCAGATAATTGAGTCTGCAGTAAGCTACTACTGGTGCCAGGCACTTGGTAAAGACCCTGGGCGCAGTAGACAAGCCAAAGGACAGCGCAGAGAATTGGTAATGTTTCGAGCCTGCCTTGAACCTGAGGTATTTTCTGCACTCCTGTCCGATAGGAATGTGTAGGTAAGCCTCCTTTAAATCCAATGTCACCATCCATGCATTTTTGCTCAACATTGGCAGGAGCTGCTGCAGAGTAAGCATCTTGAACTTTGGTATCTCCAGGAAAGTATTTAAGACTGACAGATCCAGGATGGGTCTCCAAGTATTTTGCTTTCTGGGAACTAGAAAGTCTTGAATAAAAGCCTTGACCCGTCCCTGAATTTGGAACCAGTTCTATGGCCCTCATAGCCATGAGGGACCTCACCTGTTTTAATGTC
This sequence comes from Protopterus annectens, assembly GCF_019279795.1. Classification (NCBI taxonomy): domain Eukaryota; kingdom Metazoa; phylum Chordata; order Ceratodontiformes; family Protopteridae; genus Protopterus; species Protopterus annectens. The sequence goes on along the minus strand of NC_056741.1, from coordinate 384,366,501 downwards.
TCTGTCCATTGAGTTTTTGGTAGGTCTGGCCATCCGTTTAGTTTTGGTAAGGTGTGAAAGTGGAATTTGTAACCTCTTAAAATTACATCCAGAACCCACTTGTCTTGGGTTATGTAAGTCCAACTTCGGTGAAAAAGAGAAAGTTTTCCTCCCAGAGGAGCTTCCAGGAGAGAGATTCCTGGAGCCATGCAGGGGAAGTCATTGAGCCTGTTTTCTATAAGGTTGAGACCTATCTTCTCCACCCCTGGGGGTGGAAGCACTCCACTGTCTAGGTCTATAAGAGGTCTGTGCTTGGGTCCTCCCTCTGGGGCGCCTATATCTACCCCTCTGAGGCCTGTCCGAGCTGGGAAAGGACCAATTTTTTGCTGGTCAATTTCTGCTAATTCTAGGAGGCTGAACTTGTAAGAAATCCTTAACCGTTTGCATGGATTTTGCCTTATCCTCCATTTTCTTTATAACCTCTTCAGCCTTAGACCCAAACAAAACATTACGTTGAACAGGAGCATCCAGTAACTTTGCTTTCACCTGATCAGGCAAATTTTGTTCCTTTAACCAAGCATGCCTTGTAATGACCGTGCCAGTGGTAGCCGCCCTGCAAGAGGCCTCCAAAGCATCAAAACCGCAGTGTAAGGTATGTTTCCCCACCTGCTCAGTAGCATGCATCAAATCATGTAATTCCTTATTGTCTGCACATGCAGAAATGGTACCCAGTTTTTGTTTCATAACAGACAAAAGGTATTGCTGATATTTCTACATATGAAATTGACAATTTAAAGCCCTAATAGATAAAGTAGCAGAAGTGTACACTTTTTTGCCCCATCTCTCCAAAGCTCTAGAATCCTTATCTGACGAAATAGGGTTCTTAGCAGTGGCCGCCTTAACACCCTTAGGACCCTGAGAAATGGTTTCTGGATCAGCAGTAGGATTTTTATAAAGAAACTGGTGGGAGTCAGGGACTCTGTAATATCTATCAGGCTTAGCAGGGGCTGGAGGAAAGGAGTCAGGAGTTAAATTAGACTCAGAAAAGACATAATCCACAATATCCAAAATAGGAGGAATAGCCAGGGGTCTGTGTTGGGGAAGAAGAAGGAAATCTCTAAGCCTACTCTTAGATTCAGAGTACTCCTGTCCTTCCCAGTGAAAATGTTCCCTCATGTCATGTAAAGTTTCCCCAAAAGAATAACCCTCAGGAGGAGAAGCTGAAGGAATGGATTCCTCAGCATGATAATCCTCAGAAGGAGGGAAAGTATGACCCTGTTCAGAGGAAGACACTGAAGAGATAGATGCCTGATCAGAGAATTCATAATCCAATTCTTGTCTTGGCCTTTTGTCCGGAGGAGGATGTGAACCCCTAATCATAGTTAGCAAGTCCTCCGCCATTTTAAGCATTTGTTTTTGAGATTTAGGTCCCGGATAGTACAGTTTTGTACCTACCATAAATGTAGATGTCCGAACAGGAATGCATCTGCAGTCCTTACAAATGGGTTGTCCTGTCGTCAGGCAGCCCTTCGGTCGGCCGGATTCCAAAGTCTGGGTCTGGCCTCGGCTGGTGTCGCACTTCACCCGACGTCATAGCTGCAGTTCTTCGGGTATAAAAGCATCAGCCGACGCCATTTTCCTCAGTGTTTCTTGCCCCAGATGCCAGTTGCCCTCTTGGATAGCTAAATTTTGGATAAATGCCAATGTTTCCAAATAGTAGAAGGCAAACACAAACAATAAGCATGTATGTACATATATACAAACAAATACACCATAAGAGATCCCCCCCCCAGCTAGCTATTAGATGGCCAATACCCTAGGAATACCACAGAGGGGAAGGAGGGTGGGTAATCCTGACTGCAGATGCATTCCTGTTCGGACATCTACATTTATGGTAGGTACAAAACTGTACTATGTCCTTCAAGGATGCATCTGCAGTCCTTACAAATGGGTAGAATACCATAGCCAAACTAGGGAGGAGGAAGAAGAAATTATGGTGTAGTTAGGATCCCTTGCAAAACAGCAGTGGCAAACCCTGCTCGGGATCTAGAGTATAAAGGTAAGTTATAATGCTTGGCAAATGTATGCACGGAGGTCCAAGTAGCAGCCTCTATAATGTTCTTGGTAGCCACTCCTCGTAAGAAAGCTGTGGTAGTGGCTGTAGCCCTTGTAGAATGAGGCCTTATGTTCTGTGGAGTTTGCTTTCCATGGTAGGAGTAACAGAATCTGATGCAATTTCCTATCCACTTGGAGATTGTCTGTTTTGAAATTGCTTTTCCTTCCCTTCCTGTTGCATATGCTACCAGAAGCTGGTCAGTTTTTCTATTGCTCTTGGTTCTGTCCAGGTAGTAACGTAACTGTCTATGTACATCCAAAGTGTGCAGCAGTCTTTCCCCCCTGTTCTGTGGATTGGGGAAGAAGGTAGGTAGGTGGATAGCCTGGTTTAAAGACACTCTGGATACCACCTTAGGCATAAATGTAGGATTTGTTCTCATGGACACTCTATCTTGATGGAAGATTAGGAAGGGTTGTACTGCCATTAAAGCCTGTAGCTCAGAAACCCTTCTTGCTGAGGTAATTGCCAGCAGAAAAGCAGTTTTCCAGGATAGGTGTTGAAGATCTGCTGTTGCTGCTGGTTCGAAAGGGGAGTGTCAATTTTTCTAGCACAAAGTTCAAGTCCCATGCTGGAAATGGTGGTTTCCTAGGAGGTATTACATTTTAATTCCTCTCAGAAACTGCCTGAGTAGAGGATGCGAGAAAACAGGTGGATCAAGCTGTATTCTGCAGAAATAGCTGATGCATGTATCTTGATGGAGGAGTAGGACAGGCCTGTATGGAAAAGCTCTGCCAAATACTCCAGGATGTTGGCAATGTCTATCTTTGACACATCTTTTCCCTTTCAGTACTCCAAATGAGAAACCTTTTCCATTTTCCTGCATAGTTCCTTCTTGTTGAAGGTCTGGGCCTCAAGGATAATGTCTTTAACCCTTTGGGATAAATCTGGGTTAGTTGCTCTTATGTAATGTTCCAGGCAGTCAGCTTCAGAGTTTTCAGGTTTGGATGCAGGGTGTTGTAGCTCTGAGTTAACAGCAAAGGAATCAGGGGTAGTGTCCACATCTGCCCCAGAGACATGCTCCTCAGTAATGGGTACCAATGTTGTCTTGGCCAGTCTGGAGCTATCAGAATGATCCTTGGATGTTCCTCTTTGATTTTCAATAGCACCTTGTGCATCAAAGGAAGAGGTGGGAATGCATAGGCTGTCAGGCCTTTCCAACTGAAGGATAGAGAGTCCACCTTCCAAGCAAGTGGGTGGTACGTCCTTGTGCAGAATTTCTTGAGCTGGTGATTGAGTGGGGATGCGAATAGGTCTATTTGTGGCAGTCCCCATTTCCTTGTGATGACCTTGAAGATGTCCGGGTGTAGCATCCATTCGTGAGCATCCGAGGTAGTTCTGCTTAATATGTCTGCTAGGATGTTTTCTTTCCCGGTACAAAAATTGCTTGTAACTGAATGTTGTAGCTCAGAGCCATATTACATAGGTCCAGTGCCATCCGGCATAGAGGGTATGAATGAGTGCCTCCCTGTTTGTTGATGTACCACATGACTGTGGTGTTGTCTGTCCTTATCATCAACTGCCCTTCTTGGAGGAATGGTCTGAAATTCTGGATTGCTAGTTTTACTGCCAGCATTTCCTTTTGATTTATGTGCAGGTGCAGCTGATCTGGAGTCCATAAGCCTTGTATGCACTTGTCCAGCATGTGGGCCCCCCAACCGAGGTCTGAGGCGTCCGTTGTGATGGTTTGACTTGGTTGAATGCTGTGGAAGGGCAAACCTGGGTTTGACTGGCATGCCTGAGCCCACCATAGGAACTCTTGTTTCAGGCATGGGATTAGTGGTATTTCGGTTTCTAGGCTGTGCCTGTTGAGACCATAAATTCTTCAGGTACCACTGTAGCTTTCTCATATGCAGTCTGGCATGAGGGACCAGGATTATGCAGGATGCCATGAAGCCCAAGGCCTGCAGTACTTTCCTTGCTGTTAGTTTGTTCTGCTTTGTTAATGCCAAGAAGTAGAGAGGAAGTTGTTCTTGTTTTTCTGCAGTTAGGAATGCCATCTGTTTTACTGTGTCCAATTCTGCACCTAAGAAGGTTATTCTTTGGGATGGTATCAGTCTTGATTTTTTTATATTGACTGTATATCCCAGGGCTTGCAGTAAGCAAATGACTCTTTGTAAGTGTTCTGTTAGCTTGTTTTTGTTGTCCGCTTGTATCAAGCAGTCATCCAGGTATGGATATATTTGGATTCCCTGAAGCCTGCAGTGAGCGATTACTGATGCCAGGCATTTCGTGAACACTCTTGGCGCAGTAGATAAGCCAAAGGGCAATGCTGAAAATTGATAATGCTCTGATCCTGCAAGAAATCTGAGGTATCTTCTGCAATTTGGTCGTATGGGGACGTGCAGGTATGCCTCCTTGAGATCTAGAGTCACCAGCCAATACTCCTTGCCCAGCATGGGAAGAAGTTGCTGTAGGGTCAGCATTTTGAATTTTGGAACAATGATGAATGTGTTTAAAGCGGACAGGTCGAGAATAGGCCTCCAATTTTTCTCTTTCTTGGTACCAGGAAGAGTCTGGAGTAAAATCCCTTTCCTTGTTCCATAGATGGTACCCTTTCCACAGCTCTCATCTTTGCTAATTGAGCTATTTGTTTTAGAGCTTCTGTCTTTTGATTTGGTGGTAGGTTTGGCATTCCTCTTTTCCTGGTAAAGTATGGAAATGAAACCTGTAGCCTTGGTCTATAGTTTGCAAAATCCACTTGTCTCTTGTGATGTAGTGCCAGTTTTTTGAAAATAAGGCTAACTTTCCGCCTAAGGGTGCTGCAATTTGTTCCCTGGTAGGCGGTGCCAGAGCCAAGTCACTGTGATTGTCCTGTTGCAGTGGTAGTAGTTGTGTCTGTGCCTCGCTGGTTGTTACCTTGCCACTGGCGCCCCTGTAGGCACCTCCTCTGGATTGATTTCTGCCTCTCGAGCCTATTCCTGCCTCTCTGCGTTTTAGAGGAGTCTGGAAAGGACCAATTTTGGAAGGCCAGTTCCTGCTAAACCTTGGAGGCTGAACCTGTAAGAAATCTTTCACTGTTTGTACAGATTTTGCCTTCTCTTCCATTTTCTTCAGTACCTGCTGAGCAGGAGAACCAAATAAACTGACCTTATCCATAGGAGCATCTAATAGTTTTGCTTTAACATGATCCGCAAGACCTGTTCTTTCAACCATGCATGCCTTCTTATAACTGTGCCAGTCATGGCTGATCTAAAGGAAGCCTCCAGTGCATCATAGCCACATTTTAAAGAATGGTTACTAACCTGCTGAATGTTATGCACCATTTCTAGAACATATTTCTTATCTAAAGAATCATCAGAGGACAGTTTCTTAGTTAACTGATCAAGCATAAACTCCTGGTATTGGATCATATGAAACTGACAGTTCAAAGCCCTAGCTGAGAGAGTAGCAGAGGTGTATACTTTTTACCCCATCTCTAAGGACCTGGATTCCCTTTCAGAGGGAGAGGGTTTTAACTGAGGTCGAAACTACTGCCTTAGGCCCCTGGGAGATAGTCTCGATCTGCAAAAGGAGCCTTGTATAAATGGTGATGTGTGTCCGGGACCCTGTAAAACCTATCGGGCTTAGCAGGGGCTGGAGGCAAAGTGTCAGGAGCAGTGCAAGCATCATTAAATGCATCATCTACAACAGGAAGAACTGGAGGTATAGCTAAAGGCCTATGTTGTGGTAAATGCAAAAAAGTCCTAAGCCTTTTCCTTGAGTCTGAGAAATCTTGCCCCTGCCATTGAAATTGCTCTCTCATGGCATGTAAGGTTTCCCCAAAGGAAAATTCCTCTGGTGGAGAGGCAGAAGGAATCGATTCCTCAGCATCGGAGTCTTCATAAGTAGAAAAAGGGGCCTCTGGATGGTCTGTATTGTCTGAATCATCAGAAGAATCATCTGAGGACACTGGCTCAGGGGGCTCTGCTCTAGGTCTCTTTTCTGGAGGAGGTTGAGAGGCCCTATCTGGATGAGGTTGGGATCCCCTTATTAAGGAGATGAGATCCTCTGCCAGAGTAAGCATTTGGGAACTGGAACTGGGCCTGTGAGAGGGGGGCTTAGGCACAGACTTAGAAGTTTTGGCTGCTTTAGCCCTGGCAAAGGCCTTTATGGACATGGCTGCAGGCGGCCTAGCAGCACCACGTGCAGGGGTTGAAACATCCAAAGGGATGGTGTCCGATAGTTCTTGTGAAACCACAGTAGCAGGTTGAATTTCAGAGGCCGACTCAACCAGGTTAGAAGGGGCCTCGGTAGTAGTCATGGATTCGGCTGAAGTTAGAACCGTCCTTTTCTTTGCGTTTCTTAACAACTTGTGAAGTCGGAGGATCCGACGGCATTATGTACGCAAATTATGAGCCGAAAAACTGTTCAGCAAACTCCGACCGACGTCTAAGCGTCCGTCGGTTGAAAGAAGCACAGGCTAAACAAGCTGCTACGTCGTGGTCTGGGCCTAAACAAGGTAAGCAGTAAGAGTGGAAATCTTTATGAGGTATTTGTTTCCCACAAGTTAAACAGTTATTCACTTTTTCTGACATCGGCTGAGGCAAGAAAGAGTCCCCAACGGGGTACTTAGCTTTTTAGAAGTCTTCGAAGTAGTATTCAGTAGTAGTAATCTCTGGATCTGACCAACTGGCACTTGCGAACAGCTTCTGCTTCGGGCGCCACACGGCAAGAAAGACTGGGGAAAATGGCGTCGGCTGATGCTTTTATACCCGAAGAACTGCAGCTATGACGTCGGGTGAAGTGCGACACCAGCCGAGGCCAGACCCAGACTTTGGAATCCGGCCGACCGAAGGGCTGCCTGACGACAGGACAACCCATTTGTAAGGAATGCAGATGCATCCTTGAAGGACATCAGTGGAGGCCTGGGCTTGAGTCTGTTTTAGAAGGAGTCTTTGCCTTTGTCTTTGCCTTTGCTTTTACCTGAAGCTGCGTAGGCCTGAAAACTCCCTCGGAAGCCGGTACCTGCACAGCGGCTCCGGACCCATTCGAGGGAGCATTATCTGAAGGTCCTGCACCTGGAGTATTCAAAGACCTAGTTGGCTCCTCGTGGGAGTGCGTTTCAGCAAGCGGTTCTGTAATGGCCGACGACAGGGGCTGCGAAAGCGCCTCACTGACGACGGCCGAACCGGCAGCTGGCTCTGATTGTAAACTCTCGTCTGAATTGGACCTCGGAGGGCTATCCTTATCCTTTTGCCTTTTATGAACTCCGGTAGTCGGAAGCGTGTCTGATGACATGTTATAATTAAATTGCCTCCCAAAGTAATGAAAGGCAAAATCGTATCTCAGTTTAATAGTATGTTGATTAAATCTAGCACAAAACCAACAACTACCTACATCGTGGTCAGGGCCTAGACAAGGAATACAGTAAGAGTGAAAATCCTTATGAGGGATTTGCTTCCCACACGAAATACAATTATTAACTTTTTCTGACATCGGTCTGGAGCAAGAAAAAAGTTTCCCCAACGGGGTACTTAGCTTTGAAAGGAAGAACGTCTTCGGTATGAAGCACCAAAAATAACAGGAGTCAGCCGACCGGCACTTGCGAACTGCATCCACCACGCAGCAAGAAAGACTGGAGAACATGGCGTCGGCTGGAAGCTTTGTACCCCTGGCGCACTGACGTCAGGGAGGGTGAGTACACAGCCGACGCCGGACCCAGACTTTGGGATTCTGGCCGACCGAGGGCTGCCTGCCGGCAGGAAGAACCCTACAGTGATGACTGCAACAGTGAAACATGATGAACATCCTTTGGAAATGATTCCACTTTTTACATTTGTGACATTGCTGATGAAAATCTAAGCACTTCTCTCATTTAGGTTCATGACTGCCTCCACAATTACGACAGCTAACAATAAGGTTATTTGTAGCAGACCCATTCAGTTTATAGTTAAGGTTAGATGTGGCGCTGCCTCTCAGTTCATACTTCTGTTTGCACCCAACCTTATGTTGCACACTATCAACATTCGCACTGGTCACTATATGCCTGTTTTTCCTCATTCGTAAGCATATTCGTGTGCTTTTCTGTAAGCTCAGGTGTTTGACAAATCTCTATGGCTTTGTCAATGTTAAATCACTGTCTCAAAACAAAATCTTTCTCACTGCATTATTAACACCACACACAAGCCTGTGTTATCAACTCGTATCTCAGATCAGAACTGCACATTTTTGCTTTATTTCTTAGGTCAGTAATATATGCTCCTATAGTTTCAACAGGCTTTTGATTTCTTGCCTTTCCATTGTAATATTCGTTTGAGGGTTACTCATTTCTCTGAATGTACATTTTAAGCACTCAGGGTCTTCTCGCGTTTCAGCTTGTATCACAATACAGAGGTTCGCCCCTCATCTGCATACACGGCAGGTGCATACACAAATGAGCATTCCCTCTCAATGGCTTCCGAGCCAGTTAAATTAAGTAGTATGAATGCCTTTGTACATGAGTCTATCAGAAAATGCAGCCTGTATGAAAATATATTCTTGCTCAAACACTTGCCAATTCTCAGCAATATTATCATCAAACACCAGGTCGACGAAATCCCTTTGCCATAACAGCAAAACAAGTTTAGATATAAACATAGACCAGGTACTTGTAATTATGAAAGGGAAAGTGTCCTGTGGCTCAACATTTCTCATCTGTACATGGGGGAGATGGGTCATCATTATTTTTCAGTGTTCCAGCACAGGCTGTAGGGGTGAGGGGGGATTTTCATCAGATTAAATTATTTAGAAACTACATATATTTTTAACTTTGGTACCCTTTACCCTGGTGGATTAAATCAGGAAGTTTGTTTGAATTGCAGAATTTGTAAAGGAATGTAATATTTATTATATAGACATGTTTGTATAATGCATTATACGCTAGTAGGATTCTTGAAGTATTCACAGGAAATGTGTCTAAATATGTGTAATTCTGAAAGTTCTATACATGTTTTGTATTTATTTATTCAATGTACAGTGGTTGAATTCTGAATTTTGGGTCACCATGGTGATTAATTAATGCACTGAACAAAGTACAGTTTTGTACCCAACATAAATGTAGATGTTCCAGTGTTCACCCTGCTGCAGTCATCACACTTGGGTTATCCTGCCGTCAGGCAGTCCCGCAGTCGGCCCGAATTCCAAAGTCTTGGTCCGGCGTCTTTGTCTGTCGCTTCTTCCCTGACGTCAGTGTGGCAGGGGTATTTAAGAGGCATCTGACGCCATTTTCTTCAGTGTTTCTTGCCCCAGATGTCAGGTGCCCCCAATAGGTAGGCAAAATATATATATATATGGTTATATAAAAATCAAACAAAACCCTTAGGCACAAGCAAATACACCACAGAGGTAGTATAGGAAGAAGTGGTAGAGATAAGTTCAGCTAGTTCAGAGGGGATGGAGGGAGGGTAACCTGGACTGCAGCAGGGTGAACACTCTAACATCTACATTTATGGTAGGTACAAAACTGTACTATGTTCATCGTGTTATCCTGCTGCAGTCATCACACTTGGTTTGAATCCCAAAGCTAAGGATGGGAGGTGGAATAAAACAGGGTTAGAAGAAGCTAGTAGGCCCTGTAAAACTGCAGTGGCAAAACCAGCTCTAGTCAGAGTATAGAGGTAAATTATAGTGTTTGGTGAAGGTGTGCACTGAACTCCAAGCAGCAGCTTTCAGAATGTCCTTGGTTGGCACTCCCCTGAGAAAGGCTGCTGATGTAGCTGTAGTCCTGGTGGAGTGGGACCTAATGTTAGCATGTACTGGTTTCCCATGATGTGTGTAGCAGAAACATATGCAATGTCCTATCCATTTTGAAATGGTCTGTTTTGAGATGGCTTTTCCTTGTGATCCTGTAGCATAGGCTACAAAAAGCTGGTCAGTTTTTCTGAAAGCCTTTATCCAAGTAGTAACGTAATTGCCTGTGAATGTCCAAAGATTGCAGGAGTCTTTCGCCTTTGTTCTGGGGATTTGGGAAGAAGGTGGGCAAGTGAATGGTTTGGTTTAGGGCCACACTGGATACCACCTTTGGCATAAAGGAAGGATTAGTTCGTAGAGAAACTCTGTCTTGATGAAAAATGATGAAAGGTTCCACTGCCATTAGTGCCTGTAGCTCTGAGACTCTTCTAGCTGAGGTTATTGCTAGTAGTAGGGCAGTTTTCCATGAAAGAAATTTTAAATCAGCTGAAAAAGCTGGTTCAAAGGGCGGCAGTGTAAGCTTTTCCAGAACAAAGTTGAGATCCCAAGTAGGTGTTGGAGCTCTCCTTGTTGGTCTTAAGTTTTTAGCCCCTCTGAGGAACTGTCTTAGGAGTGGATGTGAAAATAAAGGAGGATCCGTGCTGTAATGCGCTGAAATTGCTGAGGCGTGGATCTTAACAGATGAAAAGGAAAGTCCTTTGTGTAACATCTCAGTCAAATATTGTAGAATCTGAGGGATGTTTGGATCAAGGGGATTTAGGCCTTTAGCCTGGTTCCAGACGCAAAATCTTTTCCATTTGTCTGAATAGGTTTTCCTGGTGCTGGGACTCCTGGCCTCCAGAATGACATCCATAACAGCTTTGGATAAAGGTGTTGGTTGGTTGTTTAGGTAATTTGCCATGCAGCCAGGTTTAAAGTCTTGAGCTGGCTGTGTAGAATCTGTTGGTCTCGCTGGGTGAACAGGTGAGGAATTTGTGGCAAAATCCATGGTGGGCCGTGGGCCATATTCCTTAAAATTGGATACCAATGTTGGCGTGGCCAGTCTGGTGCAACAAGTATCATTTGTGGCCTCTCTAATCTGACTTTCAGCAGTACCTTTGCTAGAAGAGGCAGTGGAGGGAAGGCTTAAACTGTTAATGTTTTCCAACTGAATGAAAGGGCGTCCACTTTCCAAGCTAGTGGATGGAAGGTCCTTGTGCAAAATTTTTGAAGTTGGTGGTTGTGGGGGCTTGCAAACAGATCTATGTCTGGGCGTCCCCATCTTTGAACTATCATTGCAAATACTTGTGGATCTAGTTTCCATTTGTGTGGATCCATGATGTTTCTGCTTAGGTCGTCTACCAATGTGTTTTTCTTTCCTGGCAGGAATTGTGCTTGTAATTGAACCTGGTAAGAGAGTGCAGTATGCCACAAGGTCATTGCTTGCCTGCATAGAGGGTAGGAATGTGTGCCCCCTTGCTTATGTACCACATAACTGTGGTATTGTCCGTCTTTATTAGTAGTTGTCCTGGGTGCAGAAGGTCCTTGAAAGCTGTTAGGGCATTCTGCACTGCTAGCATTTCTTTTTGATTGATATGCAGGTGTCTCTGATCTGTAGTCCATTTGCCTTGAATGCACTGCCCTGCCATGTGTGCTCCCCAGGCATAGTCCGATGCATCTGTTGTCATAGTTTGCCTGGCTGTGGGTAAGGTGAAAGGCTGACCCTTGTTGAGGTGACATGCCTGTGCCCACCATAGAAATTCCTGTTGAAGGCAGGGAATGAGTGGTATCATTGTCTCCAGGCTGTGGCTGTGCTGAGTCCATACACTTTTCAGGTACCATTGTAATTTCCTCACATGCAGTTTTGTAAATGGTATTAGAAGAATGCAAGATGCCATGAATCCCAAGGCCTGAAGAATTTTTCTTGCAGGGAGTTGGGTCTTTGTTGCCATTATTTTGAAATATTGAAACAGCTGTCGTTGCTTGTCTGGCATGAGGAAAGCCATCTGGGCCGTTGCATTCAAGCTGGCACCCAGGAATATTATGTTTTGTGAGGGTACTAGTTTTGATTTCTTTTCGTTTACTGTGTACCCTAGGCAACTTAGAAGGTGTTTGACAAATGCCAGATGCTTTAAAAGAATGTCCTTGCTTTCTGCTTGAATAAGGCAGTCGTCCAGGTATGGGTATATTTGAATTCCTCTTTGTCTGCAGTATGCAATTACTGGTGCCAGGCATTTTGTGAAGACCCTGGGCGCAGTAGATAAGCCAAAGGGCAGTCCAGAGAATTGATAATGCGTTGAACCTGCAATGAAGCGGAGGTATCTTCTGCAATTTTGTCTGATAGGGACATGCAGGTATGCCTCCTTGAGGTCCAAAGTGACTAGCCAAGCATTCTTGCCCAGCATGGGAAGAAGCTGCTGTAGTGTTAGCATCTTAAATTTTGGTACTTGCAGATAGGTGCTCAGAATTGAAAGATCCAGAATGGGTCTCCATGCTTTGTCCTTTCTTGGGACTAGGAAGAGTCTTGAGTAAAAACCTTGCCCTTGCTCCTGTGCAGGTACCTGTTGAATGGCTTTCATGTTCATGAGAGCTACAATTTGTTTTTGTGCCTCTGCCCATTGATTTGGTGGCAGGTGTGGCAGTCCTTTGATCCTTGATAAGGTATGAAAGTGGAATCTGTATCCTTGGGAGACAGTGTTTAGAACCCATTTGTCTTTTGTGATGATGTGCCAGTTGTCTGCAAAAAATGCTAGTCCCCCCCCCCCCAAGGGAGTTGCCAGGAGAGATTTGCTTGGTAGTTTGAGGATAGAGTCATTGTGTTTGTCTTCTGCTAGCCTGGAGACTGTCTTCTCCTCTATTCTGGGTAGCAGAACCCCATTGGCGAGGTTTGTAAGGGCCCTTTGACTGGCCTTTGCCCCTTGGGCGTTTATATTTGTCCCTCTGTGATCTGTCTGAAGCTGGAAAGGACCAGTTTTTTGTTGGCCAATTTCTGCTGAAACGAGGGGGTTGTACCTGCAAGAAATCCTTGACCGTTTGCATAGACTTTGTTTTATCCTCCATTTTCTTTAAAACCTCTTCTGCTTTGACACCAAATAATACATCCTGCTGTAAAGGTGCATCCAATAATTTTGCTTTAACATGGTCAGGGAGGGTTTGTCCTTTTAACCAAGCATGTCTACATATGACAGAGCCAGTAACAGCTGCTCTACAGGAAGCTTCCAATGAATCAAATCCGCATTGCAAGGTATGTTTGTCCACCTGTTCAGCTGCATGCAACAGATCCTGCATTTCCTTGAATTCAGGCTGTTCTGAATTTGTGCTCATTTTTTGTTTTAACTGAGACATCAGGAATTGTTGATATTTCAGCATGTGAAACTGGCAATTTAATACTCTCATAGCCAGAGTTGCTGAGGTGTAAATTTTCTTTCCCCATCTATCTAAGGCTCTGGAATCCCTTTCAGAGGGCACAGGATTTTGAACCATAGAAGCTTTTGCTCCGTTAGGACCCTGGGAAATTGTTTCTGGGTCAGCTACAGGGCTTTTATAAAGGAATTTGTGTGAGTCAGGTACTCTGTAGTATCTGTTTGGTTTGGCTGGAGCAGGAGGTATAGAGTCTGGATTTAAACTAGATTCCAAGTAAACATCATCCACAATATCTAAAACAGGAGGGATAGCAAGAGGTCTGTGCTGGGGTAGTAAAATGAACTATCTGATCCTTTTCTTAGAATCTGAGTAATCCTGGCCTTCCCAGTGAAAATGTTCCCTCATGGTATGCAAAGTTTCCCCAAAGGAGTAGTCTTCAGGGGGAGAAGCCAAGGGAATGGAATCCACAGCCTCAGAATCTTCATAAGGTGGAAAAGTGTAATCCTGTTCCTCAGAAGAATCTGAGGAGAGAGAAACCTGGTCAGAGGATGCATAATCCTCCTCTTGTCTTGGTCTTTTATCAGGAGGGGAATGGGAACCCCTGATGAGGGTAATTAAATCTTCAGCCATCTTAAGCATCTGTTTCTTAGGCATGGGGCCTTGAACTTAGCCTGAGGTACAGTTTTCTTTGGTTTTAGCATAAGATTTAATGTTGAGTGTAGTCGGTCTGAATACACCTTCTGCAACCAAAGGCGTTTGCGTTGCACCGGTGTCTAGTTCTGCTCCGGTGTTGGTAGAAGGCTGTGTCGGCCTAGTGGACTCCGCTTGGGAATCCGCAGCTTTCTGGGGTTCCAGTTCTGTGGTCGTCAGGGGCTGCATAGGCGCCTCACTGAAAAACGGAGAACCGGCGACAGGCCCAACTGAGGCCTCGGTGTCTGGCTTATTCCTAGGCTGCCTTGTCCTTATCCTTGCGTTTTTTATGAGTGGTGGTCGTCGGCTGCTCCAACGGCATGATATAATTAAATTTCCTACCAAAGTAATGCCGTGCGAAGTCAAAACGGCGTTTGATAGTTCGTTTATTAAACCTAGCGCAAAACCGACAAGCTGTGACGTCATGGTCTGGGCCTAGGCAAGGAATACAATAGGAATGGAAGTCCTTATGAGGTATTTGCTTCCCACAAGAAATGCAATTGTTAACTTTTTCTGACATCGGACTGAGGCAAGAAAATGTTCCCCAATGGGGTTCTTAGCTTTAATGAAGACTTCGGACTGAAATTCAAATCGAAAATCTCAGGTGTTAGCCGACCGGCACTTGCGAACTGCTTCTGCTTTGGGCACCGCGCGGCAAGAAAGACTGGAGAAAATGGCGTCTGATGCCTCTTAAATACCCCTGCCGCACTGACGTCAGGGAAGAAGCGACAGCAACCGACGCTGGACCAAGACTTTGGAATTCGGGCAGACTGCAGGACTGCTTGACGGTAGGATAACCCAAGTGTGATGACTGCAGCAGGGTAACACGATGAACATCTGAGTGAATATTAAATTGTTAGTCTATTATATAGTGCATTTAAGGTGCTGGCTATGTGAAATCAGTTATCCCTTGAAAGCGAAAGGCCAAGGTACCAGGAAATAAAGCTGAACCGGGTGATGCATCTACTTCGTGTTTGTTTTGGTTAACTTGTAATAATGCTCAAATGCACAACAATCTCTCTTAAAAGGCTTCTCTAACACTGCAAACACTCTGGACACCGGATATTTAAAAAAAAGTTTTAGTTGATGTGAAAAAGTAGTGCATTGTGAAAAAAAGTCTCATTTTAGCCTTTTCACAGATTTAGCACTTCAGAAATTATTTTGAACACTTTTGTATTTGTTTCAAATACTTTTATCAGTATGTTGCAATTTCAGATATTTTATTTATCTCGGTAATTATTTAGAACATTCTGAATGCTTTGCCACTTATTCAGTGACTGAAAAATCATTTAAACGAGTTTAAGTAGCTTTCAATAACCACTGACCTGTTCACGAGTTAGCTCCTGCATATTCATCCACTTCTAACTGTGCACCTCATGGTTTGTGAGCTGCTTTACTTCTGATCCCACTTCTGACACCATGTCGCATGTCTCTTGTATTCAAATGAGACACAGGCACTGTGATGGGTTCAAGTTGTTTATTGTACATAAACACATCAGGGAGCTGTAACTGGAACATATATTTAAGCTAAATGACTCATTATCTCAAACACACTCGCATGTGCATCTCCATTCATGCCTGCATTCACTCTGACTATACAAGTTGGCACTGATCTGGCATGTGGCTCAGTAACTTATATGCGTGCGTTATCTAGCTACAATACACACAATGACCTACAGAAGGTACCTCTGATCTGTTGGGGTCCTGTCCATTTCTATAGCACCAAAATGAAAATTGCTTCCATTTAGCTATGGCGGATTTTTGAGTGGTGCTTCTCCTGGCTTCTTGGAGAACCTGTACTAAGTTCTCAGAGAAAAGCTGCCTGTAAGGAAAAAGAACCCCATCATCCACAGGGTTAGGTTCAAGGATGACAGGCTGGGGTGTACAGAGAACCTTTCTGTTCCATGATGACATCTGCTTAAAGTGGAAGCTTGTAGCACATGCCCCTGGCTAAATGGAAAAGAGGAGGAAACCAATGCTGTCTTAGCCAAAAGGGGGTCACTAACAAAATGTTTGTTTTGGGCCTTTAGAAGAACTTTTGGAATGACAGGTAGTGCTGGGAAGGCAGTGGAATTTGCATCTGTCCTCCAGACTGAGGTGCAAAGAACCCTGATGCAGAAGAGAGGGAGCCGTTTGTTGTCTTCTTAAGCAAACAGGTCTGGAATGTGCCCAACACTGAAGGATGTCCACAAAAACTTGTTTGTTCAGGGTCCCTTCATGAGATCCATTCAAGGTCCTGTTTAATGCGTCTGCCAGCACAGTGTCTTGTGATGGGATGTATGCAGCTATTAGCGACATGCTTTTCTGGGTGTCAAGATCCCAGGATCTGTGCCATGTGCACAGTTTGTATGATCTGGTACCCCCTTGCTTAAGTGCCACAAGACAGCTGTGTTGTCTGTGAACATTCAGAGGGGCGAATGAGAGAAAACTTGAAGAGCTTGGATGAGGGCCCTCATTATCTTCATGTTGATGTGTTCCTGTAGCAGTTTTGGCTGCCACCTGCCCTGTACTCTGTAGCTACCTCTCCAGGCTCCCATGCTTCATCTGTGGCATCTGTGTACATTTCCTGAACTGGGGCAGGAGGAGTGAAAGGATGTCCTGGATTGTCTGTCACCTGGTCCTTCCATTACAACAGTTCCCTTCTGAGATAAGGTAATACAGGAATCACTGTGTCTAAAAGGGTGATTCTGGAGACCACACTATATTCACGTACCACTAGATTTTCCTCATATGCAGTTAGGATTTCCTTGGCTGAGAATTAGCTGTGGGACACAAGGATGTGAAAACAGTAGGCAAGGGTCTACACTTTTCCCTGAGGCAATTAGGCCTGCATTTTTTTGTATCCAGCCTGCAGCCCATGAAAACTAGGTCCTTACTTGGTTGCAGGGATGACTTCATGTAATGGACTGTGAACCCCAACTGTGAGACGAGGTTCAGAGTGAACTGGAGGTGCTGCAGAAGAATCTGTGGTGAGATCGCTTGGATCAACAGATCATCTAAATAGGAAGAAATATGGACTTCCTAGGTTAGACAGAAAGCAATCACTGATGCCAATCACTTTGTGGACACACGTCGGGCTGTGGAGAGACCAAAAGGCAAAGCAGTAAAAGGTTCAGCACACTGATTTTGGAAACTAACCCTTTAGAAGGGCTATACTCTGCCTGACAGAACTTTCAACATAACGTCAGTTGGCATGTTGATATAGGTAACTTTGGAACAGTGCACAGTCAGATTTATTTATGGAGCATAGACAGATTTATTTATTCAATAAAAACATCTTTACTTAATTATCACTTATGACATAGTCAATCATACATTTATATAAAAGAAAAAGTACAGTTGTGTACACTTACCATAAATGTAGATGTTCAAGTGTATTCACTGTTGAAGTCATCACATTTGGGTTATCCCTGCCAGGGGAGCCCTCGGCCGGCCCGAATACTAGAGGCTTAGTTATTTCTGCGTCAGTTGCTGTCACTTCATGACTGATGTCACGTTATCAGTAATATAAAGTAAGGCAGCCGACGCCATTACATCAGTTTTGCTTGCCCTGTCAGGAGCCCCCAAGTGGGAGCCAGGTTATGGTGGAGGAACCCCACCAGTAGAAAGTAAATACCAAAAAGTTCCATGTAAGGAGTGAGAGAGAAAGATGAGGGGGATGGAGGGAGGGAAACCAGGACTGCAACAGAGAAAACACTCTAACATCTACATTTATGGTAAGTGTACACAACTGCACTATGTTCTTCGTGTTTCACTGTTTCAGTCATCACATTTGGGTTGATTCCCAAAGCTGAGGAAAAGGGTGGAGGCAGTCAAGGAGACTAGGGGCTGGCTAGGATGCCCTGTAAGACTGCAGTGGCAAAGCCTGCTCTGAATTTAGAGAAGATAGGCAGGTGGTAATGCTTGGTGAAAGTGTGAACAGATGCCCAAGTGGCAGCCTCCAGGATGTCCCTGGTAGGGACTCCTCTGAGGAAAGCTGCAGAGATGGAGGCTGCTCTGGTGCAGCGAGTCCTGGCCCCCTTAGGGGAAGGTTTTCAGTGTTGCTTGTAACAGAAATGGATGCAGTGTGCTATCCATTTGGAAATTGTTTGTTTGGAAATTGCTTTGCCCTCTACCCCTGCAGCAAAGCTAACCAGTAATTGATCAGACTTTCTGAATGATTTAGTCCTGTCTAGATAGAATCTGAGCTGTCTGTGCACATCTACAGTGTGCAGGATCCTTTCACCTTTGTTTTGTGTAGAATCTAGGTGGGCAAATGAATGGATTGGTTGAGAGCCACAGTGGGCACCAACTTGGGCATGAAGGATGGGTTAGCCCTGAGGGAAACCCTGTCAGCATGGAAGATGATGAAGGGCTCCACAGCCATGAGTACTTGTAGCTCGGAGACTCTTCTGGCTGAAGTGATGGCCAGAAGAAAAGCAGTCTTCCAGGAGAGAAATTTTAGCTCTGTTGAAGATGCTGGTTCAAATGGTGGCAGGGTGAGTTTTTCCATCACAAAGTTAAGGTCCCAAGCTGGGGTGGGTGCTCTTCTGGGTGGCCTCAAGCTGCTAGCCCCTCTTAGGAATTGTTTGATCAGAGGGTGTGAGAAAAGGGGCTGCTCAATGTGAAAATAAGCAGAGATAGTAGAGGCATGAAGTTAGAGACCACAGTGTAGCAGGTCAGCTAGGTAATCCAGGATGAGAGGTAGGGAGGGCTGTGCTGTATCAGCTCCCTTAGCCTGAATCCAGGTGCAGAACCTTTTCCATTTGTCAGCATAAGACTTTCTAGTGCTAGGGCGTCTGGCCTCACGTATAACATCTAGAACCTGTTTACTGAGGTTGGCAGATTGATCAGTGGTCAGGGAATAAACCAGGCTGCCAAACGAGGGTCTGCAAATGAGGATGGATGAATTCTCCTTCCGTCTGGGTCAGGAAGGTTGGGGTCTGCATGAGATGCCATGGTAGCAATGGGGACAGGCTGCGCAGCAGTGGATACCAGTGCTGGCGAGGCCAGTCTGGAGCAATAAGAATTGTCCTTGGTTTTTCCACCCTTAGTTTGAACAGTACCCTGGAGATGAGAAGTAGTGGAGGAAATGCACAGACCAATAGATTGATCCAGGGGATGGAAAGGGCCTCCACTTTCCAAGCCATGCAGTGATGTTCCCTGGTGCAGAACTTGCTGAGGTGATGGTTGCTGTGGGAGGCAAGAGGTCGACCTTCGGGGTGCCCCACTTCTGAGTTGTTAGGGTGAAGGTTCTTTTGTCTAGCTGCCACTCGTGTGGGTCCAGAAGATTTCTGCTCAAGTGGTCTTCCAGAGAGTTTATAGAACCTGGCAGGAATTGTGCTAACAGGTGGAGCTGCATGGCAGAGGCAATGTGCCAAAGGGTTATGGCCAGCCTGCATAGAGGGTAGGAGTCACATCACAGCGGTATTGTCTGTTTTGATCAGGTGAGTCCCTGGGGAGATTAGGGGCCTGAAAGCTGTCAATGCATGCTGGACAGCTAACATCTCTTTCTGGTTGATGCACAGATGGAGTTGCTGTGGGCTCCATTGGCCCGGAATGCAAATGCCGTCCAGGTGTGCATCCCAGGCATAGTCTGATGTGTCTGTGGTAAGGGTCTGGGTGGCGGGGGGTGGTGAGAAAGTTAGTCCCTTGTTGTAGGAGCATGCTGTTGCCCAAGAAATAAAATCTTTCCTTTGGCAAGGTATCATTTATATAAGAGTTTCCAGGTCTTGACAGTGTTGACACCAAAGGCTTTTTAGGTACCACTGAAGTTTCCTCATATGCAGTCTGGCATATAGAATGAATAGAATGCAAGATGCCATGAACCCCAGAGCTTGTGGGATTTTCCTTGCAGATAACTGGGGTCTGGTGGCTAGTTGAAAGAAGTAGGCTGTCTGGTAAGTTTGCTTTTCTGGTGTAAGGAATGCCATTTGGGACGCTGTGTCCAGGCTTGCTCCCAGGAATATAATGTTTTGGGTGGGTACTAGTTTGGATTTGATAGTGTACCTTAGGGAGGTCAGTAGGGACTTTACAAAGGCCAGGTGCTTCAGCAGCTTTTCTTGACTGTCTGCCTGAATTAGGCAGTCGTCTAAGTATGGGTAAATTTGGATATTCCTTTCTCTTCAAAAGGCAGTGGCTGGAGACAGACATTTTGTGAAAACTCTGGGAGCAGTAGACAAGCCAAAGGGAAGTGCAGAGAACCGAAAGTGCAGGGATCCTGCCCTGAAATGTAGATATTTCCTGCATCATTCCCTGATAGGGATGTGGAAGTAGGCCTATTTTAGGTCTAGGGTGGCTAGCCAAGCATCCTTGAAGGGCATGGGCAGCAATTGCTGGAGGGTGAGCATTTTGAATTTTGGTATCACCAGGAAGGTGTTTAGAATGGACAGATCGAGGATGGGGCACCAGGTGCCCTCTTTTCTGGGTACCAAAAATAGTCTGGAGTAGAAACCTTGGCCTATCTGTTCTGCAGGAATGTGGTCTATTGCCCTCAAAGAGCAAGGAAAGGACTTGCTTTTTCACCTCTGCCCACTGGTTTGGAGGTAGATCTGGGAACTTTTTTGGGTTTGGAAAAGTGTGGAAAGAAAATATGTATCCCTGGGACACTATTATGTTGAGGACCCAGCGGTCGTTCGTAAAGGTGGCCTAGGTGCTTGCGTGAAAGGAGAGTTTTCCCCCAGGGGTAAGTGTAGATGGGCAGAGGGAGGGGGTGGAGGAGAGTCTTTGTGATTTCTTACCATGAGGGTTGGCTTAGAACTCCCTGGATGTGAAGTGGAGGAATTCCACTGTTTTGATCTCTGCATTCCCTGTGGCTGCTGTCTGGGGGGTCTGCTTCCCCGGGGTCTGGGCTTAACTGACTGGTTGGGAGCAGGAAAGGACCAGTGCTTGGAGGGGCAATGCCTGCTGAACCTTGGTGGCTGGACCTGTAGGAAATCCTTAACTGTCCGCATAGATTTAGCTTTTTCTTCCATCTTTTTTAAGACCTCCTCTGCCTTAGTGCCAAATAAGCTGTCTTTGTGCAAGGGTGCATCCAATAATTTAGATTTAACATGGTCTGGCAAGGGCTGTTCCATAAGCCATGCATGTCTTCTAAAGACAGAACCGGTGACTGCTGCCCTGCAAGAAGCTTCTAGGGCATCAAACCACAGTGTAAGGTATGCTTAGTCACTTGATTTGCAGAATGCATTGACTCTTGTAACTCTGTAGATTCTACACAAGCAGGAAAAAAAGACCCTTTTTGTTTGAGGAGTTCCATGGTATGTGGCTGAAAGTTTTGCATACGGAACTGGCAATTTAGTGCTCTGATAGCAACAGTAGTAGAGGTGCATACTTTTTTACCCCATCTGTCTAGTGTGTGTGAATCCCTATCTGAGGGGGTTGGATTCTTAGCAGAGGTTGCTTTAATTCCTTTAGGCCCTTGAGAAATTACCTCAGGGTCAGCAGTAGAGTTTTTGAAAAGAAATTTGAGAGAGTCAGGGACTCTTATACCGGTCAGGTTTTCTAGGTGCAGGAGGGAGGGTGTCAGGAGTCAAACTGGATTCCAGGAAAACATCCAGGACTGGGGGGATGGCCAGGGATCTGTGCTGTGGAAGATCCAAGAATTCTCTGAAACTCTTTTTAGACTGAGGGTAGCCCTGACATTCCCATTAGAAATGCTCCCTTAAGGTATGAAGGGTTTCCCCCAAAGAAAAAGTCCTCAGGTGAAGAGGCTGAAGGAATGGATTCCTCTGCACCAGAATCCTTATAAGCAGAGAGGGGTTGCATATGTCTTCATATTTAGATGCATCAAAGTCATCAGACTCTTACTCAGACAAAACTACTGGGGAAAGATCTCTTTTCCTTTTGGAATGGGTAGCTTGGCTTCCCCTGATCAGCATGATAAGATCTTCCGCCATTTTAAGCATTTGAGACGGAGGCAAGGAAACAGGTGCCTGAGATCAGGTCGGTTTCTTGGGTGTGGTTCGTATCCTGAGCCTTAGAAACTCTGTAGTTTTGGAAAGAATGGTAGACGTGAAAGAAGTCATTGGTTTGTGATGAAAATCAGTACAAAGTAATTGCTTGGATGATGGTGCCTGCTCAGTGGCTCTGGACCCATCCAAGGGTCAGACAGCTGTAGGATCCTTAGTCAAAGAAGAGTTTTTTGGCATACCGGACTCTGAAAGGGCCTCATTAGCAGCCTGAGAATCCACAGAAGCGGGCATCAGGGGCTGCAAAAGCTCCTCACCGAGGACTGAAGAACTGACTAGCTTAAGTGTCGCCGGTAGGTTTGGACCGGTGCGGTCTTGTCTGTCTTTATTCTTATGTTTTTTCAGAAGATCTCCTGTCGGATGGCTTACTGAAGCCATATCAGAATTAGAGGAATGTAAGCGAAAATATCTAGCTACAATAAGGGCCCAACAATGTATAGTTCTGGCGTTAAAGCAAAAAAGAGACAGCGAGGGATGTCGTGGTCTGGGCCTAAGCAAGTGATGCAGTAAGAATGAAAGTCTCGGTGTGCTATTTGCTTCATACGCGCGAGACAATTGTTAACTTTTTCTGACCAGTTAGAGCAAGAAAAAAGGATCCCCAATGGGGTACTTAGCTTTTAAAAGACTTCAGCTTCAATTCGGAAGATGAAATTCAGGTAGCAGCCGACCGGCACTCATACGAACTGCTTCGGACTCCTTGGCAAAAAAGACTGATGTAATGGTGACGGCTGCCTTACTTTATACCGCTGATGACCTGACATCAGTCCTGAAGTGACAGCAACCAATGCAGAAATACAAAGACTCTGGTATTCAGGCCGGCCAAGAGCTACCCTGGCAGGGATAACCCAAATGTGATGACTGCAACAGTGAAACACGAACATCAAAATGCTGATTTTCAGTTGTCAACATTATACATCACATATGATCTTCTATACAGTCACTGTCAATTGAACATTACATATCTCATTCAATTCTCCCATTCCCTTAAACCTCATTCCTCATCAAAACATTCTGTATGTATTGTTCCCACAATTCCCATTTCTTCCTATGTAATTCAATCCTACCATTTTCTAAACATCTCACTTCCAGTTTTTATATGTTACTATAGTCACTACTTCTAACATGGTTGGTTTAGACTTTGATTTTCATTTTCTAGTAATTACTTTTTTATGGCAGCCACCAGAATTAAACTAAACAAGGCCTTACAAAGTCTAAGCAATTCAGATCCTGTAACAGCTCAAAAAAATAATTTCCTTAGTTACACCAATTTCCTCACTCAGTACTTCTGAGAGTAGTCTGCGAGGAATTTTTCAACTCTGGCAACTCATTACACTCCCAAAAATATGTTCTCAATTACCTCTCTCTTCCCCATCACACCGCTAACATTTGCAATCTACCTCAGAAAAAAATTCTTTGGAATCTGCTTGGCGTCTGAAAACACCTATGCAAAACACTTCCAAGCAAAAATCCTAAATCTTCTACACTTTGTTGCATATTGGGGAAACATACATATATCCTCCCCATTGTTTCTTTCTGAATTGCTTATCCAATCTTTCTTCCCAACCCTTTCTAACCTTCTCCAATTGATTCCTATAGTTATCCTTCAATATTTTATATGCCCTACTAATTTATCCCTTTTTTTAACAGTAGTTTATGTTCTAGATTCTACTAAAAACTTTAACAGTGCTGGTCTTTCACTTAGGATCCCCCCATTCCTCTTTGTCTAGATGCGGATATCAATCCTTGATAGGGAAGACAGTCTCTATAGCCTGCAGTTCTAATGCATTCTTGGCCTCTTCCCATCCTATTACTTTTCCCTCTATATTTGCTCCCAGTACCTTGGTTCCTTTGGCACTTTTCTCCAATACATTTCTACCTCCTCTTGCTCAGTCTCTGTACTTCTAGTCATCCCTGTTGGCAGAATCCCCTTTCACCATTCCCGTTTTGGCTTAGTTCTTAGAACACATTTTGACACTTTATGAATATAATATTTTGTATGGCTATTGTTATTCTCCTGAGTAATCTGCATCCAACATTCTAATCTCTCCTTACTTCCTGAGCCCCCCCAAATTTCATCATCATCCCTTTCCAGTCTGAATAATAGCTTTCTGTGTAGTTCTGAAATATCTCTTCAAACCAGTAATTCCACAAAGTACAGCTGTGTACACTTACTATAAATGTAGATTTTCGAGTGTATTCACTGTTGCAGTCATTACATTTGGGTAATCTGCTGGCAGGTTGCCCTCAGTCGGCCTGAATTCCAAAGTCTTTGATCCTTCATCGGTTGCTGTCTTCTCTTCCATGACGTCAGGTCATCAGGGGTATAAAACACGCAGCCGACACCATTTTCTTTAGTTTTTCTTGCCCCCGATGTCAGGTGCCCCCAAAAAGGTAGCAATAGTATACATATATAAATATAATTATACATGCATCAATATAAACTTTACCTTCATCTACAAGCAAATACACCACATAGGTTGTAGAAGATGAAGGAAAGATCAACTTTAGAATGCCAGGGGGATGGCGGGAGGGTAACCTGGACTGCAACAGTGAATACACTCGAACATCTACACTTATGGTAAGTGTACACAACTGCACTATGTTCTTAGTGTTTCACTGTTGCAGTCATTACATTTGGGTAGAATCCCAAAGCTATGGTTGGGAGGCTGGAGCTAAACAGTATTAGGTGCGGCTAAAAGGCCCTGCAGCACTGCAGTGGCAAAGCCTGCCCTGGACTTAGAGTAGAGAGGCAAATGGTAATGCTTTGTAAAGGTGTGAACAGAACTCCAAGTAGCAGCCTCTAGAATGTCTTTGGTTGGTACTCCTCTGAGAAAGGCTACTAAAGCAGCTGCAGCTCTGGTGGAATGAGACCTAATGCCCTTGGGCACAGGTTTACCATGGTGTAAGTAGCAGAAACTGATGCAGTGGCTTATCAACTTTGAAACTGTCTGCTTTGAAATAGCCTTTCCTTCTGGTCCTGTAGCATATGTCACTAGTAATTGCTCAGTTTTTCTTACAGCTTTAGTCCTGCTCAAGTAGAATCTTAGCTATCTGTGTACGTCCAAGGAATGCAGAATTCTCTCCCCTTTGTTCTGTGGATTTGGATAAAAAGTTGGCAGGTGAATTGTTTGGTCAAGAGCCACACTGGAAACCACCTTAGGCATAAAAGTAGGACTTGTCTTCAGAGACACTCTGGGTGAAATATGACAAAAGGCTCTACAGCCATGAGGGCCTGTAGCTCTGAAACTCTTCTTGCTGAAGTAATTGCTAGTAGCAGAGCTGTCTTCCATGATAAGAATTGTATGTCAGCGGTAGCAGCTGGTTCAAATGGAGGCAGGGTGAGCTTTTGCAACACATAATTGAGGTCCCATGCAGGTAGTGGTGATCTTCTAGGAGGCCTTACATTTTTGGCTCCTCTAAGATACTGCTTTAGTAAAGGATGAGAAAAGATTGGTGGCTCTGTACTGTAATGAGCTGAAATGGCAGAGGCATGGATTTTGATTGATGAGAAAGATAGGCCTTTGTCAAGCATCTCAGTTGAGTATTGTAATATCTGAGGAATATGTGGTTCTGCTGTTATCAGTTCCTTCTGCTCGATTCCAAGCACAGAATCTCTTCCATTTGTCAGCATAAGATTTTCTAGTACTAGGCCTTCTGGCTTCCAAAATGACATCCATCACAGCTTTACTTAGAGGTGTCATTTGTATGATTACATGATTAGCCATGCTGCCAGGTTCAGAGTCTGTAGTTGATTGTGCAGGATCTGATTGTTTTGCTGGTACAGTAGTTGTGGCCTTTGAGGCAAGGTCCAAGCTGGGTATTGAGACAAGTTCCTTAGGATTGGGTACCAGTATAGGCGGGGCAATTAATATCATCTTTGGCTTCTCTTGTCTGACTTTTAGGAGGACCTTGGGTAGAAGAGGCAAAGGAGGAAAGGTGTAAACTGATAGGTTTTTCCAACTGAAGGATAGGGCGTCCACTTTCCATGCTTGTCTGTGATAAGTCCTTGTGCAGAATCTTTTCAATTGATCATTTTGAGGAGAGGCAAACAAGATCTATGTCTGGGCTCCCCCATTTCTCTGTTATGCTGAAGACTTGTGGATTTAGTTTCCACTCGTGAGGATCCATAAGGTTTCTGGTTAAATCGTCTGCCAGAGTGTTTTGTTTTCCTGGCAGGAATTGAGCTTGAAGATGTATTTGGTAGGTCAAAGCTGTGTCCCACAGTGCCATGGCTAATCTGCAAAGGGGGTATGAGTGTGTGCCCCCTTGCTTGTTACCACATGACTGTGGTGTTGTCCGTCTTTATCAGTAGTTGTCCTGGATGAAGTAAGTCCTTGAAGGCTGTTAGGGCATTTTGAACAGCTAGCATCTCTTTCTGGTTGATATGTAGATGCATTTGCTTTGGTGCCCATAAGCCCTGAATGCATCTTCCTGCCATGTGGCCCCCCCAGGCATAATCTGATGTGTCTGTTAAGGTATGGCTGGCAGGGGGTAGAGTGAAGGGCCGTCCCATGTTTTGGTGACAGGCCCCTGCCCACCATAGAAACTCCTGTTGCAGGCAGGGAATGAGAGGAATCATTGTTTCCAGACTGTGTGAATGTTGACTCCATAAACATTTTAGGTGCCACTGAAGTTTCCTCATATGCAGTCTTGCATATGGAATTAGCAGGATGCAAGATGCCATGAAGCCGAGAGCCTGCAGAATTTGTCTTGCTGAAGACTGGGTTTTTGTTGCCATCAGTTTGAAGTAAGTAGTCAGTTGCCTTTGTTTGTCTGGCATGAGGTAAGCCATCTGGGCAGTTGTATTCAAGCTTGCACCTAGGAATGTTATCTTTTGAGAGGGTACCAGTTGTGATTTATTTTTGTTTATTGTGTACCCTAGGCATGTTAGAAGCCTTTTCACAAATGCCAGGTGTCAAAGAAGTGTGTCCTTGTTCTCTTCTTGAATGAGACAATCGTCCAAGTAAGGATATATTTGTATACTTCTTTGTCTGCAAAACGCAATTACTGGTGCCAGGCACTTTGTAAAGACCCTGGACGCAGTAGATAAGCCAAAGGGCAGTGCAGAGAATTGGTAATGCATTAAGCCAGCCTTGAATCTGAGGTATCTTCTGCACGACTGTCTTATTGGGACATGCAGGTATGCCTCTTTTAGGTCTAAAGTCACCAGCCAAGCTTTCTTGCCCAGCATGGGCAGAAGCTGCTGCAAAGTCAGTATTTTGAATTTTGGAATGTCCAGGTATGTGTTCAAAATCGATAAATCCATTATTGGCCGTCTTTCTGGGCACCAAGAACAGTCTCGAGTAAAAACCTTGTCCTTTTTCCTGTTCTAGTACTGTCTGAATGGCCCCCATATATCCATGAGGGATGTAACTTGTTTCTGTGCCTCTGCCCATTGATTTTTTGGCAGATCTGGCCAACCATTTGCTATTGGCAGAGTGCGGAAATGGAATCTGTATCCCTGTGATACAATGTTTAGTACCCACTTGTCCTCGGTTAACTGCCAATTTTGAGCAAAAAGTGCTAATTTTCCCCCTATGGGTGCTGCCAAAATGTAAGTGCTTGGTGTAGGCAGAGGGAAGTCACTGGAATTGCTTCCTGTAGGTTTGCGCTTTATCTCCTCCAGATTTGGAGGTGGATGCGCCGCATTGCTTTGACCTGTATGAGTCTTGTGCCTGGTATCTGGAACCCTTAGGGCGTCTGGATTTGCCCCTTTGAGCTCTGTCTGACACAGGAAAGGACCAATTATTTGTAGGCCAGTGTCTACTGAATCTTGGTGGCTGCACTTGTAAAAATTCTAACAGTTTGCATAGACTTAGCTTTGTCTTCCATTTTCTTTAAAACCTCTTCTGCCTTAATACCAAACAGAGAGTCATGCTGTAAAGGTGCATCTAGCAATTTAGCTTTAACATGATCAGGCAAATTTTGTTCCTTTAACCAGGCATGCCTCCTAATCACAGATCCAGTAACTACAGCCCAGGGGTCTGAGGCAGGTGCCATGGTGCCAGTAGCGACACACTGCGCAAGACGGGTTACCAGTGTTGGTGTGGCCAGTCCGGTGCAATCAGTATTGTCCTTGGTTTGTCCTGTTTGATCTTTAGTAGTACCTTGGAGAGAAAGGGCAGAGGGGGAAGGCATAAACTGATAGTTTTTCCAGGGAAAGGACAGGGCATCCACTTTCCAAGCTTGTTTGTGGGGAGATAGTTTTTCCAGGGGAAGGACAGGGCATCCACTTTCCAAGCTTGTTTGTGGGGAGTCCCTGTGCAGAATTTGTCTAATTGATAGTTCTGGGGGGAGGCAAACAGGTCTATCTCTGGGCTCCCCTATTTGTTTCTCAACATGTTGAATGTCTTTGGTTCCAGTCTCCACTTGTGCTGGTCCATTAGATTTCTGCTTAGGTCGTCTGCCAGTGTATTTAGCATTCCTGGCAGGAATTGAGTCTGTAGGTGCAATTTCCACTCGCGTGGGTCCATAAGATTTCTGCTTAGGTTGTCTGCCAGTGTATTTAGCTTTCCTGGCAGGAATTGAGCCTGTAGGTGCACTGGTTGCTCAGGGCTGTGTTCCACAGAGCCCTAGCTAGCCTGCAGAGAGGGTAACAGTGGGTTCCCCCCTGCTTGTTTATGTACCAGATAACAGTGGTGTTGTCCGTCTTTACCAATAATTGTCCTGGAAGAATGTGGTCCTTGAAGGCTGTCAGAGCATTCTGTACAGCTATTTCTTTTTGAATGATATGCATGTGCATTTGATTTGGGTCCCATTTGCCCTGAATGCACTTCCCTGCCAGGTGAGCCCCCCCCCCCCCCATGCATAGTCTGATGCATCTGTTAGGGTTTGGGCAGCAGGGGGTAGAATGAATGGCAGTCCCTTGTTGTGGTGGCAGGCCTCTGCCCACCAAAGGAACTCTATCCGTAGACAAGGTATGATAGGAATCATTGATTCTAGATCCTGAGAATGTTGACACTATAGGCTTTTTAGATACCACTGTAGTTTCCTCATATGCAGTCTTGCATATGGAATTAGAAGAATGCAGGAGGCCATGAACCCCAAGACAGTTTGAACAACCCTTATAGTTAGAGAGAGAACTTGATTTTTTTGAGTCTCTGCCCACTGATTTAGGGGTATAACTGGACGACCATTTGGGGTTGTTAAAGTGTGGAAGTGGAATCTGTATCCCTGGGAAACTATTTAAAACCCAATTTGTCCTGGGTAATGAGTTCCCAGTTTTTTTTGCCTGCAGAGCAATCTTTCCCCTTAAAGGAGCAGTCAGTTGAGAAGGGCTTGGAAGTTTTAAGGCTAAATCATCGAGACAGTTTACCACAAGGGGTGTTTAATACTACTCCCTGCTTTGGAAGTGGCAGCCCTCCACTGCTTAGTCCTTTGCGTACCTTGGGACTGAAGCCCAAGTGTTTTGCTGGATCTGGGTTTGGACTGAGAGGGCCTGGAGGAGGCAGGAAAGGACCACTTCTTAGAGGGCCAATACCTACTAAATCTTGGAGGCTGCACTTGCAGGAAATCTTTAACAGTTTGCATGGATTTAGCCTTTTCCTCCATCTTTTTAAGTACTTCTGCTTTGTTGCCAAATAGGTGGTCCTGGTTTAAGGGAGCATCCAACAATTTAGCTTTAACATGATCTGGCAAAGATTGCTCCTTAAGTCAAGCATGCCTTCTAAGTACAGACCCAGTAACGACAGCCCTGCAAGATGCCTCTAGTGAATCAAAACCACATTGCAAAGTATGTTTTCCAATTTGTTCAGCAGAATGCATTAAATCCTGTAAATGCTTAATTTCAGCACAGTCAGGAATCAACATCATTTTCTGCATAAGCAATCCAACAATGTGCTGCTGATACTTTAACATATGAAATTGGCAATTTAAGGCTCTAATGGCCAAGGTTGCCGAAGTGTATAACTTCTTACCCCATCTATCCAGTGCCCTGAAATCTCCATCAGAGGGGGTAGGATTTTTGGCAGTAGTAGCCTTTATGCCCTTGGGTCCCTGTGAAATGGTCTCAAGATCCGCAGTAGGATTTTTAAAAAGGAACTTGTGAGAGTCAGGAACCCTGTAATATCTATCTGGTTTTCTGGGAGCAGGAGGTAAGACGTCAGGGGCCAAGCTGGACTCCGTGAAAGCATCATCAACAATGTCCAGTACTGGGAGGATAGCTAAAGGTCTGTGTTGGGGCAGGAGTAAGAAACCCCTAAGCTCTTTTTAGAATCAGAGTAATCCTGGCTTTCCCAGTGGAAATGCTCCCTAAGAGCATGCAAGGTTTCACCAAAAGAGAAATTCTCTGGAGGGGAAACAGAAGGAACTGAGTCCTCTGCATCAGAATCCTCATAGGCAGATAAGGGTAAATCCTGGTCATCAGAAAAAATAGAAATTTCAGAATCCTGATCAGAAGAATCATAGCCAAATTCAGTCCTAGATCTCTTAGAGGGGGAAGGTTGACTTCCCCTGATTAAAGTAATAAGGTCTTCAGCCATTCTTATCATTAGTTTTTTAAGCATAGAGGCCTGACCATGTAGTCTGGGCATTGGTTTTCTAGGCATGGATCGAGTTTTAGGCCTTGAAGAAGAAGATGGCATCTGTTTAATATGCAAGTCAGTAGGCCTGAATACACCCTCAGAAGCCGGTGCCTGCACAGCGGCTCCGGACCCATCCAAGGTAGAGACATCCGCAGGTTCCACAGTTGAAGCATCTCACGGCATACCTGACTCCGAAAGGGTTTCAGTAGAGGCCTGTGCATCTGAAGTAGCAGGTATCAGGGGCTGCGAAAGCACCTCAGAGTACCGGCGAACTGGCAACTAGCTTAGGAAAAGCATCGTCGGCAGTTTTGGACCTAGGCGGCCTGTCTCTGTCTTTATCTTTGCGTTTTTTCAGAATGTCAGTAGTCGGGTGGCTTACCGAAGCCATATCTGGATAATTGAACAGAGTACCGAAATATTTAGAAGTGTAAATATACCGACGACGAACAGCTCGTGGTTTAAATAAGGCACAAAACCGACAGCGAGGTACGTCGTGGTCAGGGCCTAGGTAAGGAATACAGTACGAATATAAATCTTTGAGGTATTTCTCAAGAAATACAATTATTGACTTTTACTGACCGGTTAAGAGCAAGAAAAAGTTTCTCCAATGGGGTACTTGGCTTTAGTTGAAGACTTCGGTTCTGAAACTCAAAAATGAAAATTTCAGGAGTCGGCCGACCAGCACTTGTGAACTGCTTCTGCTTCGGGTACTGCATGGCAAGAAAGACTGATAAAATGGTGTCGGCTGCATGCTTTATACCCCTGACTACCTGATGTCATGGAAGATGAGACAGCAACCAACGCAGGACCCAAGACTTTGTTAATCAGGCCGACTGAGGACTACTGCAAGCAGATAACCCAAATGTGATGACCAACAGTGAAACACGATCATCATCCAGGACTGCAACAGTGAATACATTCTAACATCTACATTTATGGCAGGTGTACACAACTGTACTATGTTCTTCGTGTTTCACTGCAGTCATCACATTTTGATTGATTCTCAAAGCTGAAGTAAAGGGTGGAGGCAGTCAAGTAGACTGGGGGCTGGCTAAGATGCCCTGCAAGACTACAGTGGCAAAGCCTGCCCTGGATTTGGAGAAGATAGGCAGGTGGTAATGCTTGGTGAAGGTATGAAGAGAAGTCCATGTTGCAGCCTCCAGGATGTCCCTGGTGGGGACCCCTCTGAGGAAAGCTGCAGAGGTGGAGGATGCTTTGGTGGAATGTGTCCAGACCCCCTTGGGGGGAGGTTTTCTGTTTTGTTTGTAGCAGAAATGGGTGCAATGTGCTATCCATTTGGAAATGGTTTGCTTGGATATGGCCTTGCCCTCCTCTGCTCCTGCAATGAAGCTGACTAGCAATTAATCAGTTTTTCTAAAAGATTTAGTCCTGTCTAGGTAGAATCTGAGCTGTCTGTGCACATCTAAAGTGCAGAATCCTTTCCCCCTTGTTTTTGGGTTACGGAAAAAGGTAGGCAAGTGAATGGATTGGTTGAGAGCCACACTAGACACCACTTTTGGCACAAAGGATGGGTTAGTCCTGAGGGAGACCCTGTCAGCATGAAAATGATGAATGGCTCTACAGCCATAAGTGCTTGCAGCTCTGATACTCTTCTAGCTCTAGTGATGGCCAGAAGCAAAGCGGTCTTCTAAGACAAAAATTTTAACTCTGTTAAGGCTGCAGGTTCAAAGGGGGGAAGGTGAGCTTTTCCAACGCAACGTTTAGGTCCCAAGCTGGGGTAGAGCTAGAAGACAAGGACAGACCCTTGTGTAGTAGGTCTGGCAGGTAATGCAGGATGACAGGTAGGGTGGGCAATGCCATTCCGGCTCCCTTAGCCTGGATCCAGGTGCAAAACCTTTTCCATTTGTCAGCATAAGACTTTCTAGTACTGGGGCGTCTGGCCTCAGGTACAACATCTAGAACTTGTTTGCTTAGACTGGCAGGTTGAGGAGAGGTCAGGGAATAAGCTAGGCTGCCAGATTGAGGGTCTGCAATTGGGGATGCATGAATTCTCCATTCCTCTGGGTCAGGAGTGTTGGGATCTGAGGCAGGTGGCAGGGGTGACAGTGCTGTTGTGACCAGTCTGGGGCAATCAAGATTGTTCTCGGTTTTTCCTCCTTTACTTATTGTTCTCGGTTTTTCCTCCCTTACTTTGAACACTACCCTTGAAATGAGTGGTAGAGGGGGAAATGCATGGACTGAGAGGTTTACCCACTGGAAGGATAGAGCATCCACTTTCCAGACATTGCTGTGCGGTTCCCTGGTACAGAATTTGCTGAGCTGATTGGAGTGGGAGGCAAAGAGGTCTACCTTTGGGGTGCCCCATTTCTGGGTTACAATGGTGAAGGTTTTTTGGTCTAGCTGCCACTCGTGTGAGTCTAGCAGGTTTCTGCTTAGGTTGTCTGCCAGAGTTTGGAGAGCCTGGCAGGAATTGTGCTAACAGGTGTAATTGCATGGCTGCGGCCGTGTGCCAAAGGGTCATGGCCAGCCCGCACAGAGCATAAGAGTGAGTCTCGCCCTGCTTGATATACCACATCACTGTGGTGTTGTCTGTTTTGATTAGCAGAGGCTCTGAGGAGAGTAGGGGTCTGAAAGCTGTCCAGGGTGTGCTGAACAGCTAACATTTCCTTTTGGTTGATGTGCAGATTTATTTGATTTGGGCTCCACTGGCCCTGAATGCACCTGCCATCCAGGTGTGCACCCCAGGCATAGTCTGATGCATCTGTGGTGAGGGTCTGGATGGCATGGGTTGGTGAGAAGGGAAGTCTCTTGTTGTGGTAGCATGCTGCTGCCCACCAAAGAAAATATTTCCTTAGACAAGGTATCACTGGTATAAGAGTTTCCAGATCTTGAGAGTGCTGACACCAAAGGCTTTTTAGGTACCATTGTAGTTTCCTCATATGCAGTCTGGCATATGGAATGAGTAGAATGCAAGAAGCCTTTAACCCTAGAGCTTGCAAGGGGGGGGGGGGGTTTCCTTGCGGATAATTGGGTCCTGTTGGCTAGTTAAGAGAAGTAGGTTGTCAGGTAGGTCTGTTTATCTGCTGTAAGGAATGCCATCTGGGATGCTGTGCCAAGGCTTGCTCCCAGGAATACATTTTTTGTGTGGGTACTAGTTTTGATTTATTTTCATTGATAGTATACCCCAGGGAGGTTAGAAAGGCCTTTCACAAAGGTCAGGTGTTGTAGCAGCTTTTCCTGACTGCCTGAATCAGTATCTAAGTATGAGTAAATTTGAATATTTCTTTGTCTGCAAAAAGCAATGGCGGGAGCCAGACATTTTGTGAAAACTCTGGGAGCAGTGGATAAGCCAAAGGGAAGCACAGAGAACTTAAAGTGCAGTGACCCTAACTTAGTTATTTCCTGCATGATTCCCTGACTGGGTGTGTAGGTAGGCCACTTAGGTCTACGGTGGCTAGCCAAGCATCCTTGGAAAGCATAGGAAGAAACTGCTGGAGGGCGAGCATTTTGAATTGTGGTAAGGTGTTTAGAATGGATAGGTCGAGGATTGGGTGCCATTGTGCCCTCTTTTCTGAGTACCAGGAACAGTTTGGAGTAGGAACCTTGGCCTGTCTGTTCTGCAGGAACATGCTCTATTGCCCTCTGCCCACTGGTTTGGGTGAAGATCTGGGAACTCTTTTGGGGATGGCAGACTTTGAAAATAAAATTTGTATCCCCAGAACACTATGTTGGAAGACTCATTGGTCGTTGGTAATGGTGGCCCAGTTGCTTGCATGGAAGGAGAGTATTCCTCCTAAGGGCAAGTGCAGGTGAGCAGAGGGAGGGGGTGGAAGTGTAAAGACATTGTGAGCTCTTACCATAAGGGGGTAGGCTTTTCACACCGTGGTTTAGAACAGGAGGAACTCCATTGCTTAAATCTCTGCATTCCCTGGGGCTGTTGTCTGGGGAGCCTGCTTTCCCTGGGTGCGGGCTGAGCTGACCTGGGGGGGGGGGGGCAGGAAAGCACCAGTGCTTGGAGGGGGCAATGCCTACTGAACCTCAGTGGTTGGACCTGTTGGAAGTTTAACTATCTGTATAGATTTAGCTTTTTCTTCCATCATTTTTAGGACCTCTTCTGCCTTGGTGCCAAATAAGTTGTGTTTGCGCAAGGGTGCATCCAATAATTTGGATTTGACATGGTCTGGCAAGGTCTGTTCCTTAAGCCAAGCATGTCTTCTAAGTACAAAACCAGTGACTGCTGCCCTGCAAGATGCTTACAGGGCGTCAAAAGTACAGTTTTGTACCTACCATAAATGTATATGTCCGATAGGTATGCATCTGCAGTCATCACATATGGGTTGTCCTGCCTCAGGCAGCCCTTCGGTCGGCCGGATTCCAAAGTCTGGGTCCGGCGTCGGCTGATGTCGCATTTTACCCGACGCCAGGGCGCCTGGGGTATAAAAGCATCCGCCGACGCCATCTTCCTCAGTTTGTCTTGCACCAGATGCCAGGTGCCCTCTAAGGAAGGCTAAATTTGGAGAGATGCATTTAAAAATCCAAACATGCACAATGATATAAAAACAAATACACCATAATAGATCCCCCCAGCTAGCTATTAGAGGGGTAAGTACCCAAGAAATACCACAGAGGGGAAGGAGGGAGGGTAAACATGACTGCAGATGCATACCTATCGGACATCTACATTTATGGTAGGTACAAAACTGTACTATGTCCTTCAAGGATGCATCTGCAGTCATCACATATGGGTAGAATACCATAGCCAATCTGGGGGTGGAGGAACTATGTAAAGGATGGTGTAGCTAAAATGCCCTGCAGGACTGCCGTAGCAAAGCCTGCTCTGGATCTGGAATATAAAGGTAAATTGCAATGCTTGGCAAATGTATGCACGGAGCTCCATGTAGCAGCTTCTAAAATGTCCTTGGTAGCCACCCCTCTTAAGAAGGCTGTGGAGGTGGCTGTGGCTCTCGTGGAATGAGGTCTAATGTTAGCTGGCACTGTTTTTCCATGAAAGGAGTAACAAAAATGAATGCAATTCCCTATCCATTTTGAAATTGTCTGTTTGGAAATTGCTTTTCCTTGTGTACCAGCAGCATATGCTACCAACAGCTGGTCAGTTTTTCTGTAACCTTTAGTTCTGTCCAAGTAGTAGCGCAACTGTCTGTGTATGTCCAGAGTGTGCAGAAGTTTCTCCCCTTTGTTTTGTGGATTTGGAAAGAAAGTAGGTAAGTGAATAGCTTGATTTAATGAAACCCTGGATACCACCTTTGGCATAAATGTAGGATTGGTTCTTAGTGAAACTCTGTCCTGATGGAAAATAAGAAATGGCTGTACTGCCATAAGGGCCTGTAACTCAGATACTCTTCTTGCTGAGGTTATGGCCAGAAGGAAAGCAGTCTTCCAAGACAGGAACTGTAGATCTGCAGATGCTGCTGGTTCAAAAAGAGGCAGTGTTAGTTTTTCCAACACGAAGTTAAGGTCCCAAGTAGGTAGAGGTGGTTTCCTTGGAGGACTGATGTTTTTGATTCCTCTTAGAAACTGTCTTAGGAGAGGATGAGAGAAGACAGGCGGATCAGTATTGTACTCTGCTGAAATTGCTGAAGCATGAATTTTAATGGAAGAGTAAGACAGACCATTGTGGAACATTTCTGCCAAGTATTCCAGGATATGTGCCATGCTCATCACTGTCACATCTAGGCCCTTTGCGGTGTTCCAAATGTGAAATCTTTTCCATTTTGCTGAATATGCCTTTCTTGTGGAAGGCCGGCGAGCTTCCATAATAATATCTTTCACTCTCTGGGATAGCTTGTCCTGAGGAGGAGTCAAGGTATTTTCCAGGCTGTTAGTTGCAAGGTTTTCAGGTTGGGATGCAGAGTTTTGTAATTGTGCTGTGTCAGTAGAAGTGGCCATAGAGGAAGAGGCCATGGTTTAAATGCGTGACATGCTCTTTAACAGTGGGTACCAGTGCTGTCTTGGCCAGTCCGGAGCTATCAGAATCACTTTTGGCTGCTCTGTCCTGATCTTCAGTAAAACCTTGGTCATTAATGGGAGAGGTGGAAATGCATACACTGTTAGAGTTCTCCAGCTGAAAGAGAGGGCGTCCACTTTCCATGCTTGTGGGTGGTATGTCCTTGAGCAGAATTTCTTCAGTTGATGATTGTGGGGGGAGGCAAAAAGATCTAAGTCCGGTCTCCCCCATGATTGTGTTATCTGTAGAAAGATGTCTGGGTGCAGCATCCATTCGTGTGCATCCATGATATTTCTGCTTAAGCTGTCCACCAGTATATTGTCTCTCCCAGGCACAAACTGGGATTGTAGCTGTATATTGAGTTTCAAGGAAAGTTCCCATAGATTCCTTGCCAGCCTGCAAAGAGGATATGAATGGGTGCCTCCTTGCTTGTTTATGTACCACATAACCGTGGTGTTGTCTGTCCTTATTAACAGATGGCCATGATGCAGAAAGGGTTTGAAGTCTTCGACTGCATGTATCACTGCCAGCATTTCCTTTTGGTTTATGTGCATGCGTAGCTCCTTTTGTGACCATAGACCTTGAATGCATCTGCCCTCCATGTGCGCTCTCCATCCGTGGTCTGAAGCGTCTGTAGTAATGGTTTGGCTGGCTATTGGTTTGCTGAAAGGCAGACCCCTGTTTGACTGGCTTGCTTGAGCCCACCACAGAAATTCCTTTTGAAGGCATGGAATGAGTGGTATCAAAGTTTCCAGGCTGTGACTGTGCTGAATCCATAAACTCCTTAGGTACCATTGTAGTTTCCTCACATGTAGTCTTGCTTGCGGAATCAGAAGGATGCAAGAAGCCATGTAACCCAGGGCTTGCAGGATTTTCCTTACAGTCAGCTGGGTTTGTCTTGTCAGATTTTTGAAGTAATCTGGTAGTTGACTTTGTTTTTCTTCTGTGAGGAAGGCCATTTGGGTGGTTGTATCTAAATCTGCACCCAGAAAGGTTATCCTTTGGGATGGAACAAGTCTTGATTTGTGAAAGTTGACTGTATATCCCAAGGCCTGAAGTAGGTGAATGGCATAATTCAAGTGTTTTACCAAAGTTTGTTGGCTGTCCGCTTGTATAAGGCAGTCGTCCAGATATGGGTATATTTGCATCCCCTGAAGTCTGCAGTGTGCAATTACTGATGCCAGGCATTTCATGAATACTCTGGGCGCAGTAGATAAGCCAAAGGGCAATGCTGAGAATTGATAATGCTCTGACCCTGCAAGAAATCTGAGGTGTCTTCTGCAACTTTGTCTGATAGGGACATGCAGATATGCCTCCTTGAGGTTTAGAGTTACCAGCCAAGACCCCTTGCCCAGCATGGGAAGGAGCTGCTGTAGAGTCAGCATTCTGAACTTTGGTACAATGAGATAAGTGTTCAGTGCGGACAAGTCGAGAATAGGCCTCCATTGTTTTTCTTTTCTTGGAACAAGGAAAAGTCTGGAATAAAATCCTTGGCCTTGTTCTGAGAGAGGAACTTTTTCTGTAGCTTTCATTTGCATTAAGCTGGAAATTTGTTTCAAAGCCTCTGCCCTTTGATTCGGTGGCAGGTCTGGCATGCCCCTCCTTTTTGGTAATGTGTGGAAATGAAACCTGTATCCTTTGTCTATTCTTTGTAGTGTCCATTTGTCCCTTGTAATACTGTGCCAATTTTCTGAAAATAAAGAAAGCTTTCTGCCCAAAGGTGCTTCCAATTGAGCCCTGGTTGACGGTGTCAAAGTAAAGTCATTGAGCCTGTCCTTGTGCAGCAGTTGAAGGTCCTGCATTACCTCTCTGGTTGGGAGGCTGCCATTGATGTCCTCTGTAGGAGCCTCTAGCTTGCCCTCTACCTCTGGCACGTCTGTTCTTGCCTCTCTGAAACCTCTCTGTGTCTGGAAAGGACCAATTATTAGAAGGCCAATTCCTGCTGAATCTTGGTGGTTGTACTTGGAGAAAATCTTTGACTGTTTGTACTGATTTTGCCTTTTCTTCAAATTTCTTTAGGACCTCCTGAGCCGTGGAGCCAAATAACTTTTGCTTTTCCAGTGGAGCATCCAGCAGCTTTGCTTTAACATGGTCTGGCAGAGATTGTTCCTTCAGCCAAGCATGCCTATGTATGACTGCGCCAGTCATAGCTGACCTACATGAAGCTTCCAATGCATCATAAAGTACAGTTTTGTACCTACCATAAATGTAGATGTTCGAAGATCCACATTGCTGCAGTCCTTACACTTGGGTAGTCCGCTGTCCTCGGTCGGCCCGAATATCAAAGTATTAGGCTGACGTCGGTCAAGGCGCTTAAGACTGACATCAGGACGTCAGGGTACAAATGCGCATGACCGACGTCATATCCTCAGTCTTTTCTTGCCCCAGATGTCAGAAGACCCTAAAAAGAAAGGTCGACAGCAAAAAACAACCAACCACCCTTGCACTAATCATATGTACAATATATACAATATCCACAATATTCACAACCCAAACCACACAACCGCCTCTAACCACAGAGGGGAAGGAGGGAGGGTAAATTGGACTGCAGCAATGTGGATCTTCGAACATCTACATTTATGGTAGGTACAAAACTGTACTATGTTCTTCATCTCACATTGCTGCAGTCCTTACACTTGGGTAGAATCCCAAAGCAGAGGTAAGGGAGGATGGCAAAACTATAAAGTAGCAGGAGCTGCCAAAATGCCCTGTAAAATTGCAGTGGCAAAACCAGCCCTAGATTTAGAGTAAAGTGGAAGGTGGTAATGCTTAGAGAAAGTATGCACTGAACTCCAAGTAGCTGCCTCCAAAATATCTTTAGTTGCCACCCCCCTTAAAAAAGCTGTAGAAGTGGCAGTAGCCCTAGTGGAATGAGGCCTAATCCCAGCTGGAATCTCCTTACCATGATGGGAATAACAGAAAGCAATACAAAACCCAATCCACTTAGAAATAGTTTGTTTTGACACAGGCTTGCCCTGAGAACCCAAAGCAAATGAAACAAATAACTGCTGAGACTGCCTGAACCCTTTAGTTCTGCTCAAATAATATCGCAACTGCCTGTGTATATCCAAAGTGTGCAAAATCTTTTCCCCTTTATTTTGGGGGTTTGCATAAAAGTAGGCAAATGAATAGTTTGGTTTAAAGCCACACTAGAAACCACTTTAGGCATAAAGGAAGGATTAGTGCGTAAAGATACCCTATCCTTATGGAAAATTAAGAAAGGCTCAACCGCCATAAGGGCCTGTAATTCAGAAACCCTTCTAGCAGAGGTAATGGCCAACAAAAAAGCAGTCTTCCATGATAAATATTTCAACTCAGCAGTAGCTGCAGGCTCAAAAGGTTGTAGAGTGAGTTTCTCCAACACAAAATTGAGATCCCAAGCAGGAGTAGGAGCTCTACGTGGGGTCTTATATTCTTTGCCCCTCTAAGGAATTGCTTAAACAAAGGATGAGAAAACAATGGTGGATCACAGTCATAGTGAGCAGAAATTGCTGCAGCATGAACCTTAATAGAAGAGAAGGACAAACCTTTGTCCAGTAACTCAACCAGATATTGAAGAGCCACACTTAAATTAGGCTTAGAAACATCAAATTCCTTTGCTGCACTCCAAAACAAAAATCTCTTCCATTTATCTGCGTACACTTTCCTTGTACTAGGCCTTCTGGCCTCCAAAATAACATTCAAAACTTGCTGTGGAAGCTGAGACCCTCCAGGGTTTAAAACAGAATATGCCAGGCCGTTAGGTGAAGAGAGTGAAGTTTGACATTGAGTAAATGACTGTTCTCCTGAGACAGCAGGTGTGGAATCAAGGCAGAGGCCATGGAGGCTCCTACCAGACTTCTCAGTAATGGGTACCAGTGCTGTCGAGGCCAATCTGGAGCTATTAAAATCATCTTTGGCTTGTCCTGTCTGGCCTTTAGAAGTACCTTTGGGAGGAGAGGCAGAGGTGGAAAGGCATACACATGAAGATTGCTCCAATTGAAAGAAAGAGCATCCACTTTCCAAGCTGTGGGATGAAACCTTTTGTGCAAAACTTTGGCAGCTGGTAGTTTAGTGGAGAAGCGAACAGATCTATGTCTGGAGTTCCCCATGACACTGTCAATTTCTGAAACACATGAGGATCCAATTTCCACTTGTGGGGATCCATAATTCGTCTGCTCAACACATCTGCTAAGGAGTTCTGTGCTCCCGGCAGAAACCTTGCCTGAAGATTTAGCTGTAAACTGAGAGCAGTCTCCCACAAAATCATTGCTTGTCTGCATAGAGGATAAGAATGTGTTCCCCCTTGCTTGTTGATGTACCACATGACAGTTGTGTTGTCTGTTAGAACCAACACCTGCCCTGGAAGAAGTAAATCCTTGAAAGCTATTAATGCAAATTGGACTGCTAACATCTCCTTCAAGTTGATATGTAGATGTTGTAGTCTGGCAGGCCACGTGTCTTGTATCCACTTTCCATTTAGATGAGCTCCCCAAGCTTTGTCTGAGGCATCTGTCGTTAGAATCTGACTCGCCTCTGGCCGGGTCACAGAGAGTCCCTTGTTTAGGTGACATTCCTGAGCCCACCACAAAAATTCCTTTTGAATGCAAGGTATTATCTGAATGACAGTGTCCATATCTTGGCAGTGCTGTGTCCATACATTTTTGAGATACCATTGTAGCTTCCTCATATGCAGTTTGGCATTGGGAAGCACCAGAATACAAGATGCCATGAACCCCAAGGCTTGAAGGACTGTCCTTGCAGTCAGCCTGGACTGATGAGACAATTGATGGAAGTAAAGGGAAAGATTCTTTTGTTTGTCCGGGGTCAAAAAGGCCATCTGGGATGCTGTATTCAGTCTCACACCCAGAAAGCACATGTCCTGAGAGGGTACTAGACTGGACTTTATTTCGTTCACAGAATACCCCAGGCATCTTAGCACTGCTATCACATATTGCAGATGATGAAGTTCGTCCTTTCCTTGGGCCAGAATCAGGCAATCGTCCAAATAAGGATAGATCTGTATTCCTTTTAGCCTGAAGAAAGCTATCACTGGAGCCAGAACCTTCGTGAACACTCTGGGCGCAGTAGATAAGCCAAAGGGCAATGCAGAGAACTGATAATGAGAAGTCCCAGCTCGAAAACGCAGATACTTCCTGCAACTTAGCCTGATAGGAACATGAAGGTAAGCCTCCTTGAGATCCAGAGTCACCATCCAGTGATCCTTGCCCAGCAGAGGTAAAAGCTGTTGTAACGTCAACATTTTGAACTTGGGAATGTCCAGATAAGTGTTGAGGATAGATAAATCCAAAATTGGTCTCCACGTGTTCCCCTTCTTTGGTACTAGGAACAGGCGAGAATAAAATCCTAGGCCCACTTCTGGCAGAGGGACCGGCTGTATGGCCCCTATTTGAAGCAGCAGAGAAATTTGTT
The DNA here is from genome assembly GCF_019279795.1 of Protopterus annectens. Taxonomy (NCBI): domain Eukaryota; kingdom Metazoa; phylum Chordata; order Ceratodontiformes; family Protopteridae; genus Protopterus; species Protopterus annectens. The sequence continues at coordinate 384,324,918 of NC_056741.1, read as the reverse complement.
TGTGAGCCTCTATTCTTTGCTGAGGAGGAACGTCTGGCATGCCTTTGAAAGGAGGCAAGGTATGGAAATAAAACCTGTAACCTTGGTGTATGATATCCAATACCCATCTGTCCTGGGTAATTAAACTCCAATTTTCTTTGAAGAGTGCCAACCTTCCTCCCAAAGGCTGCCAGACAAGAAGGCTCTGGCAGCTGAAAAGGTAGGTCATTGGGGGTGTTTAGGAAAGGAGTGGCTCGTGCGGCGACGCCAAGACTGTGCAGGTGAACTCCCTGTTCTAGGTCTGAAAGAGCCCTGAGCTCTGCCCCTACCACGCCTAGATCTTCCCTAGACTGTGAATCATAAGAAGGGTACGTCCACCCCTTAGCAGGCCAATTCCTACTAAACTTCGGAGGCTGAACTTGCAAAAAATCTTTAACAGCCTGCATAGACTTAGCCTTGTCTTCCATTTTCTTTAAGACTGCCTCCACAGGTGAACCAAACAACACATCAGACTGCAAAGGAGCATCTAAAATCCTAGTCTTAACATGGTCAGATAAATTCTGATCCCTCAGCCAGGCGTGCCTCATGAAGAACTGACCCAGTGGCAGCCACCCTAGACGAGGCCTGTACAGCATCAAAACCACATTGTAAAGAATGCTTACCCACCTGTTCAGAAACATGTACCAAATCTTGTAATTCTTTACACTCAATGCCTTCCGCCAGAGCATCTACCTTAGACTTCAATTGAGACAGAAGATAGTTTTGATATTTCAACATGTGAAACTGGCAATTCAAAGCCCTCATAGCTAAGGTGGAAGAAGTATAGACTTTCTTTCCCCATCTATCCAAAGCTCTGGCCTCTTTATCTGGAGGAACTGGATTTTTTACAACAGAGGCCTTGACCCTTAGGTCCCTGACTAACAGTTTCTGGGTCCCCTAGGACTCTTATAAAGATATTTATGAGCTTCAGGCACCCTGTAATACCTGTCCGGCTTAACAGGAGCAGGAGGCAAAGAATCAGGATTAAGTGAAGCCTCTGCAAACACATCTTCCACAACATACAGAACAGGTGGTATAGCCAAAGGCCTATGCTGGGGTAAAAGCAAAAATTCCCTAAGCCTTTTCCTGGAATCAGAGAAGTCCTGACCTTCCCACTTAAAATGTTCCCTCATGGAATGAAGAGTCTCTGAAAAAGAAAAATCCTCTGGAGGAGAAGCAGGAGGAGTAGAATCATCCACATCAGAATCAGAATAAGGAGAATACTCCTGCAAGTCTTCAGCCAAGACTCTGAAACATCCAAGCCTGCTCAAAACTCCCCAACTCTGGTTCCACCCTAGGCCTCTTATCAGGAGGGGGCAAAGAACCTCTAATCAAAGTAATTAAATCTTCTGCCATTTTAAGCATGTGCTTCTTAGGCACAGATCCTGAAGAACTAGGAGTGACACCCACAGAAGCTAAACCTGGCCTGCCTCTGGGAGAAGCCTTGGAAACAGAAGGAGAGGGCCTAACCACCCTAGGAAGGGAGGGGAGTACAGTAACCTTGAGAAGCCCCTTCAGCCTGACTTGCCTCCTGAGAGGCCACATCCTGCAATATCAAAGTCTCCCCCTGGGACTCCAGAGAAGCCTCCGGCGGAACCACCGGTTCCACTGACGCCTCTAAAGAACCGGCGTCCGGTACGGACGACTCTTCTTGCCTGGGTTTAGCTGCTTTGTCTTTGCGCTTCTTCGATGAAGCGGGCGTCGGAGCATCCGACGGCATATTATAATTGCACCGCTTCCCGAAAACCAACCTGGCACAATCTAACCTTCGCTTAATAGTGCGCTTATTGAACCTAGCACCAAAGCGACACCCAACAACGTCGTGCTCAGGCCCCAAACAAGGAATACACAAAGTATGATAATCTCTATGCGGTATCTGTTTCCCACAAGAAATACAGTTATTCACTTTTTCTGACATCCGGTAAACCACTGAGGCAAGAAAAAACTAAAATATTCCCCAACGGGGTACTTAGCCAACTTTGACTCGGTCTGAAACTCCGAATTCGAAAAATTTCAGAACGCCGAACGGCACTTGCAACGCTGCTTTTGCATCGGACCATGCGGCAAAAAAGACTGAGGATATGACGTTGGTCATGCGCATTTGTACCCTGACGTCCTGATGTCAGTCTTAAGCGCCTTGACCGACGTCAGCCTAATACTTTGATATTCGGGCCGACCGAGGACAGCGGACTACCCAAGTGTAAGGACTGCAGCAATGTGAGATGAAGAACATCCACATTGCAAGAAATGGTTGCTAACCTGTTGAGAGTTATGTACCAGATCCTGAAGTGACTTGCGGTCTAGGGGTCAGGTGAAGACAGTTTTTTATGCAATTCATCTAATAAATACTCTTGGTACTGTATAATATGAAATTGACAGTTTAATGCCCTCATAGAAAGAGTGGCAGAAGTATACACTTTTTTACCCCATCTCTCTAAAGCTCTGGACTCCCTTTCAGAGGGGAGAGGATTTTTAGCAGTGGCAGCTGCAACCCCTTTAGGGCCCTGGGAAATAGTTTCTGGATCTGCAGAGTGGGCCTTGTAAAGGTAAAGATGCGAGTCCGGGACCCTGTAGTACCTATCGGATTTGACGGGAGCCGGAGGAAGAGAATCAGGGGTTGTGCTAGAGTCAGAGTACACATCATCAATGACATTCAAAACAGGAGGAATAGCTAAAGGCCTATGCTGAGGCAAATGTAAAAAGGTCCTTAATCTTTTCCTGGAATCAGAGAATTCCTGGCCCTGCCATTGGAAATGCTCTCTCATGGTGTGTAGTGTCTCCCCAAAGGAAAACTCTTCAGGAGGGGAGGCCGAGGGAATAGATTCCTCTGCATCAGAATCCTCGTAGGCCGAAAAAGCCTCCTCCTGGTGGTCCGAGAGAGTAGAGCCATCAGAGGCCTCATCTGAGGAGTGGGAATCGGAGGGCTCAACCCTGGGCCTTTTGTCTGGAGGAGGTTGAGAGCCCCTGTCCGGATGAGGTTGAGAGCCCCTAATTAAGGATATAAGATCCTCTGCTAAGCTTAGAATAAAACAGTTTTGTACCTACCGTAAATGTAGATGTCCGATAGAAATGCAACTGCAGTCATAACATATGGGTTGTCCTGCCTCAGGCAGCCCTCGGTCGGCCGGATTCCAAAGTCTGGGTCCGGCGTCGGCTGGTGTCACCTCCTCTCCGACGTCAGAACGGCTGGAGTATAAAGGCATCGGCCGACGCCATCTTCTTATGTTTCTTGCCCCAGATGCCAGGTGCCCTCCTAGGAAGGCTAAATTTGGTGAATGGATAAACAATTCCAGACATGCACAACAGTAATAAACAGATACACCATAGGAGATACCCCCAGCTAATAGGAATAGGGGGAGTGGACCATAAAGAAGGTTGCAGAGGGGTAGGAGGGTGGGAAAATCCGACTGCAGTTGCATATCTATCGGACATCTACATTTATGGTAGGTACAAAACTGTACTATGTCATTCAAGAATGCAACTGCAGTCATAACATATGGGTTGAATACCATAGCCAAGCTGGGGGTGGTTGGAACTAAGAAAGTGATGGTGTAGCTAAAATGCCCTGCAGGACTGCCGAAGCAAAGCCTGCTCGGGATCTGGAGTATAAAGACAGGTTGTAGTGCTTGGTAAATGTATGCATGGAGCTCCATGTAGCAGCCTCTAGAATGTCCTTTGTAGCCACTCCTCTTAGGCAAGCTGTGGATGTGGCTATAGCTCTGGTTGGCTGGCACACTTTTTCCATGAAAAGAATAGCAGAATCTGATGCAGTGTCCAATCCATTTGGAAATTGTTTGTTTGGAGATTGCTTTTCCTTGTACTCCAGCAGCATAGGCTACAAGCAGTTGGTCAGACTTTCTGGTGGCCTTAGCTCTGTCCAAGTAGTAGCGTAGTTGCCTGTGCATGTCCAAAGTATGCAGCAGTGCTTCCACCGTTTTGAGGATTGGGGAAGAAAGTAGGCAGGTGAATGGCTTGATTTAGAGACACCCTGGAAATGACTTTTGGCATGAATGAAGGATTGGTTCTTAGAGAGACTCTGTCCTGATGAAAAATGAGAAAAGGAGGTACTGCCATGAGTGCCTGTATCTCCGAGACTCTTCTTGCTGATGTGATTGCCAATAGGAAAACCGTTTTCCATGAGAGAAATTGCATTTCTGAAGTTGCTGCTGGTTCAAAGGGAGGAATAGTTAATTTTTCCAAGACGAAATTGAGGTCCCATGCAGGTACTGGCGGTTTCCTGGGAGGTTTGATATTCTTTATCCCTCTTAGGAACTGTCTTAGCAAAGGATGCGAAAACACAGGTGGATCACAGTTGTATTTTGCTGAGATTGCTAAGGCATGAATCTTTATGGAAGAATATGAGAGACCAGTACGAAACATTTCTGCCAAGTATTCCAATATCTGAGGTATACTCAATACTGTTGTATCCTGACCCCTGTTAGCATTCCAGATGATGAATCTCTTCCACTTGGCTGAATAGGTTTTTCTGGTGGAAGGTCTGCGTGCTTCCAGTAAGATCTCTTGAACATTTTTGGAAAGAAAGATATCGGAAGGAGTTATGGTAACCTCCAGGCTGTCAGATGCAATGTTTTCAGGTTTTGATGAACAGTCCTGTAATTGTGTTGTGTTAGAAGCAGAGGCCATAGGGGCAGAGGCCACGGTTTGGTCCGAGTTATGCTCAACAGCAATGGGTACCAGTGCTGCCTTGGCCAGTCTGGAGCTATCAAAATGCCTGTTGGTTGTTCTGCTTTGATCTTCAGTATCACCTTGGTCAGCAGTGGTAGAGGAGGGAATGCATAAATTGTTAGGGAATTCCAGCTGAAGGAGAGAGCATCCGTTTTCCGGGCTAGAGGATGGTGGGTCCTTGTACAGAACTTTTCCAGGTGATGATTCATGTGAGAAGCAAAGACATCTATGTCCGGTCTTCCCCATGTCCTTGTTATTTGTGAGAAAATGTGAGGATGCAGCATCCATTTGTGTGGATCCAAGAAATTTCTGCTCAGCTTGTCCGCCAGTACATTGTCCTTGCCTGTCACAAACTGGGATTGCAGATGTATCTTCAGACTTAGGGATTTTTCCCAGAGAATCATTGTTAGTCTGCAGAGGGGATAAGAATGAGTGCCTCCCTGCTTGTTTATATACCACATAACAGTGGTGTTGTCTGTCCTTATTAGTAAATATCCTTGTTGAAGTGATTTTTCGAAAGTCTCGATTGCATGTATCACTGCCAACATCTCTTTTTGGTTTATGTGCAGATGCCTTTCCCTTGGTGTCCATTGACCTTGAATGCATCTGCCCTCCATGGTCTGAGGCATCTGTTGTAATCATTTGACCTGCTTGAGGTTTGTTGAAAGACATGCCTTTGTTTAACTGACTTGTTTGAGCCCACCACAAAAATTCTCTTTGTAGACATGGAATGAGTGGGATTACGTCCTCTAGGCTTTGGCTGTGTTGGGACCATAAGCTTTTTAGTACATTGCAGCTTTCTCATATGAAGTCTTGCCAAAGGTATCAGAAGAATGCAAGATGCCATGAACCCCAGGGCCTGCAGGATTTTACTTGCAGTCAGCTGGGAGAGCTTTGCTAGACCTTTGAAGTACTCTGGTAACTGCTGTTGTTTTTCCTCTGTGAGATAAGCCATTTGATTTTTTGTGTCCAGTTTGGCTCCTAGGAAAATAATCTGTTGGGATGGCAGAAGTCTTGATTTCTGAATGTTGACTGTGTATCCCAAGGCCTGTAGTAATTGAATGACATAGTCCAAGTTTGCTATCAAGGTTTGTTTGTTGTCTGCTTGTATGAGGCAGTCGTCCAGGTAGGGGTATATATGAATCCCCTGCAGTCTGCAGTGTGCCACTACTGATGCCAGGCATTTCGTGAACACTCTGGGCGCAGTAGATAAGCCAAACGGCAATGCTGAGAATTGATAATGCTCTGTCCCTGCAAGAAATCGGAGGTATCTTCTGCAGCTTTGTCTGATTGGGACATGCAGGTATGCCTCCTTGAGGTCCAGAGTAACCAGCCAAGACCCCTTGCCCAGCATGGGAAGGAGTTGCTGCAACATCAGCATTTTGAACTTTGGCACAATGAGATAAGTATTTAGAGTAGACAAGTCCAGTATAGGCCTCCATTTGTTTTCCTTTCTTGGAACAAGGAACAGTCTTGAATAAAATCCCTGGCCTTATTCCTGTGGAGGGACCTTTTCTATTGTTTTTATATTTAACAGCGCACAAAAATGAGTCAGCTAACTAAGAAGTAGAACAAGCTGGTAACACCGGTTCAGCAAAAACGGAACTTCTGCAACAGTGTAAAGTTGTTAAAACCTTCAAATTTTATTCACCAAATAATTCGCTCACTAATAGCTGTAAAAGCCAAACACACCAAGTAAACGTGAAACGCAACATGCGTTTTTCGTTCCCCTTAGTAGATGAACTTCTTCAGACAAAATACTTTTTACAAATGCATCTTTTATATACGTGCATGTGCTAGTAATTATTACAATCAACAACCTAATAATGCTTTAAAGTGCCAGTGCCACAAATACAATTCATAGTTTACCAATTTATAAAAGTAATGTTTAAAACAAATCATTAAAAATTCATAAAACCTAGTCATGAAACACAACAACAACAAAGGTCGGATTGTGAACTAGTCGGATTGCAGACAAGGGAGGGTGGCCTAATGGTTGAGGTGTTTGCCATACAAACACAAGGTGCAGGGTTTGAGACTCACAAGGGATAATTATCTAGGCTTAAAAAAATGGCTCGCAAAGGCAGTTAGCCTAGTACTAATCTATGAATCTATGAATCTAAAAGGTTTATAAAAAACAAGTTACAATAATCAAAAACTAAACACTCATACAAGGTTCTGGCTGTTAACTTCATTTTTTCTTTTTTACTTTTTTATATAAAATGTTTCACTGTCCTTAAGGGTACCTATATGTGTGTCTATCTATTATAAAGTAATAGGAAATTACTCTCTTCTGAGCTATTTTTCTCTCTAAGGTCAGAACTCTTTTAAATTCGTATTATTCTTACACAGACAGTACGGCAAGCTTTTACAATACTCATAAGCATTGCGGTGTATTGCTCTTCTCTCTCCACCTACAATTCTTACTTGCCTTTTTAAAAAATAGTAGTTCATAATTAAACATACAACAAACAAATTTCTCCTTTACTTTTAAATTAATAAGTAAACAAGTGAACAAATAGTATTCTAACTTTCCTTCTCTGTTTCTTCATTCCGGAGCCAAGCCTATTGTCAATTATAATAATTTCTACCCTATCTCATGAGGTTTTTTAACTTTAAAATACATGCTATAGAGCATGTCTCGTTAATACCTGGCCTACTACAAGCAGCTAACCGAAGTTGCCAGGAAAGTTCTTTTCTTTCCAGTTCCAGTTTCAAAAAGTTTCCATTGACATTATTATTGTCTGTGGGATACTTATTTACTCCATCAATAATCATAAAAGAGAAAGAATGCCCAGAATTACTATTGACGTGTCTAGCTAAGGCATTTTCTTCTTTGGATTTTTTAATTGCATATAAATGCTCATATATTCGATCACGCAATCGTCTGTCCGTCTTACCAATATAGAAAGACGGACATTGTGAGCATTGGGCCAAGTAGACTATGCCCTTAGAGTTACAGGTGAACAACCCTTGAACATGATATACCACTGATCTTATTATAAATGAATCTGATGTTAAAATGTACTTACAATATTTACATAAGCCACATTTTTTGGTTCCTCCACCTGTTCTAGACTTTACAACTTTTGTTTCCAGTAGTTTTTTCATGTTTGTCCCCCTCCGATATGTTATTGTCGGGTGGAAATTTAATATTTTAGAAACAGTATTATCCAAGGAAAGGTAACACCAATATTTCCTTACTGTTTTACCTATATCTCTTGCTTCCAAACAGTATGTAAATGTGAAGGCCGTTGAGAAATTACTACCCTCATCTTTGTTAACTGAACTATTCTCTAACATTGTTGTTTCTAAATGTTCATATTCTGAATAGGCAGGGGACACTGCCTCTACAGTTGTAATAATGGTAGATTTACTTCCATTTTTCAAAATAGGCAAATATACTCCTGCATATCTTTTTTCTTTTACTTCTTTGAAAATGTTATCCAAAAATGACCTAGGGTATGCCCTCTTTACAAACATATTGTATAACAGGTCACATTCTTCTTCAAATTCATTTTCCAGTGTAGTCATCCTCGCTGCCCTGACCAGTTGGCCTTTTACGACAGCTTTTTTCTGGAATGGGGGATGCATACTGGTGAAATGAAGGAAACTATTGGAGTAGGTAGCTTTCCTAAAGATTTTTGCTGTGAACATGTCCTTATCTTTTTTCAGTTCCACATCCAAAAAACTAATATTGTTTTCTTGAAAGTTAGAAGTAAACTTCAAGAAGGTTGTTGTGGAGTTTAAGAATTCTACAAACTGGTCTGCTTCATTTCTGTCGCCTTTAAATAAAATGAAAATATCGTCCAGAAATCGTCTATAACTACCACACTTTTCTTTCCACTGACTTTTAAAAATAAAGTTGTTTTCCCAATGGGCTAGAACCAAGTTCGCAAAACTAGATCCTACCGGGGAGCCCATTGCTACTCCTATTTCCTGTACATATAAGATACCTTCAAATGACACAAAATTATTTCTCAGAATAATATCTAATAATTGTTCAATTAATAAACAATCATTGTTCCCAGCTCCTTTCGACCTGATAAACTCCACAACCCATTCAATCCCTAGATCATGTGGGATGCATGAATATAAGTTAATAACGTCAATTGTCAGAAAATTAATTCTTTCATCATATATAACAGTTTCCATATGTTGTAGAAAATCCCATGAGTCTCTCAAAATTTGCTGCTCTGCTTTCACATATTTCTGTAAAAAATGATCTACTAGTTTAGCACTGGGGTAGGTAACAGACTGTCTTGCGTCTACAAGTGTCCTAAAAGGTGGGTTGGTAACACTTTTATGCAATTTAGGTATCCCAAATATCTTTGGGATCCTCGGAGCCAGCATAGTTACATACTCATACTGTTCTTTTGTTAGGAACTCATCAGTATATAAGTCACTTAGAAACAGTTTGATTTTATTCTGAGCTTGATTCATTTCATTTCTACTAACTGGCTTGTAGGTATTACTTTCTAACAATTTAAACATAATGTTAGAATAATCATTTTTGTATAATACCACCAAACCCCCACCTTTATCAGGCTTCATGAATCTAATAGGCAGTTCCCTTAATAGATTTAATAGAGCTTTTTCTTCCAACGATATATTGTAATGTTGATTTTTAGAGTTTTTCAGAATTTGTCTAAACTCATTCTCACATAAGTATTCAAAAATGTTAAGTGTGTTGTTTTGGGGGGGGTTATAAGTACTAGTGACTCTCAAATTGTTCACAATGTCTGTAGGTTTACCAAAAAGCAGATTCAAGTTAAGTTTTCGAATGAATAATTTAAAATCCACCAAAAGTTCTGCTATATCACATTTTTTGGATGGGACAAAAGTAAGTCCCTTAGCAAATAACTCCACCAATAAATGGTCTATATTACATTCTGTAAAATTGTAAATATGAAAATCTTTCTCCCTGTTATGTAAAATTTCAAATAGTTTTATATCTGTTACTTGTAATAATTGTTGTTGCTGCGTGTATTGTACTTCTTCTTGAACCCCTGTGCTTGGTTCATGTTCCAATTTGTCCCCCTCCCCCGTTTGTAGTTTTTTTGAACCTCTTGATATTCTTGTTGGTTACTAACATGAGTGCTTGTACCACCTAGTTCTTCCTCAAACATGTCACCCTCAGTAATTTCAAATTCAGGGTCTGCATATTCCCCTAAATCTGGATAGTTGGAGGGATGACCAGTGTCCTGTTGTCCACCTTGCTCTCTGTAAGGGGGCTGCTTAGCAGGCCCCTTGAATTTGTTAGGTGCTTTTTGGGGCACTGTTGGTTTATTATGAGGTTTAGGGTATGCTACGCCTTCCTGATAGGCTTTTAAATCCCTTTGTAATTTTTTAATTTTGTTATTTTTCAATTTTGTCATCTGCTGGGTAATACTTGACAAAATTCTATCATATTCGTATACATTTTTGTTAAAATCAACATCTTTTTTCACTTCTTGCTCCAATACTGTAGTCTCTTTTATTAGCACGTCAAGATTAGCTTGATAATGTGTCACCATACATCGAATAACTTCTAAACCATGTCTGTTAAATAAATTTGTCAAATCATTAAAAAAATCTGACCCATGCACCAGTCCTACGGGGTATGAGTAATGTCTCAACCCCTTTGGAACTATTTGTTCCTTTAAACATTTATTCAAATAGTTCAGTTCAAGTTGAAGTTTTTTTACCCTGTACAGTTTAAAATCAAATAGTTTAAGTCTGTCCAGTAATGAACTGTTGTCTTCAGTCAAGTTAGAAACTTCTTTACCTGTCTGAAGTATGTCCATGTCCAGTTCATTGTTAAGCCAAGAACCTATGTTGAAATTAGTTTCATTACTTGTCTCCTGGTTGCTCCGACGATTTGTATGTCCATTATTACCACAGTGCGAGGTTCGCTGTGGTAATCCGATTCCATTGTTGCTTCCAGTTGGTTGTATTTCAACAGTTGATGTGTTAATGCCCTTTTGCGAAGTTCCCACATGTCCGCTGGAGCTGGTAACAGTGTCGACCCTCTCCGATAAGCGGTCCAGTCTCGTGTTAATCAGCTGAAGCAGTTGTGTAAGGTTGCCTTGCGAGGCATCTCCGCCTTCCGTTGAATCTTCCATCTTGCTTGTCCGGTGACCAGCTACAAACAACGTCGCACAAAAATGAGTCAGCTAACTAAGAAGTAGAACAAGCTGGTAACACCGGTTCAGCAAAAACGGAACTTCTGCAACAGTGTAAAGTTGTTAAAACCTTCAAATTTTATTCACCAAATAATTCGCTCACTGATAGCTGTAAAAGCCAAACACACCAAGTAAACGTGAAACGCAACATGCGTTTTTCGTTCCCCTTAGTAGATGAACTTCTTCAGACAAAATACTTTTTACAAATGCATCTTTTATATACGTGCATGTGCTAGTAATTATTACAATCAACAACCTAATAATGCTTTAAAGTGCCAGTGCCACAAATACAATTCATAGTTTACCAATTTATAAAAGTAATGTTTAAAACAAATCATTAAAAATTCATAAAACCTAGTCATGAAACACAACAACAACAAAGGTCGGATTGTGAACTAGTCGGATTGTAGACAAATCAGATTATAAAGGTTTATAAAAAACAAGTTACAATAATCAAAAACTAAACACTCATACAAGGTTCTGGCTGTTAACTTCATTTTTTCTTTTTTACTTTTTTATATAAAATGTTTCACTGTCCTTAAGGGTACCTATATGTGTGTCTATCTATTATAAAGTAATAGGAAATTACTCTCTTCTGAGCTATTTTTCTCTCTAAGGTCAGAACTCTTGAATGGGTTGTGGAGTTTATCAGGTCGAAAGGAGCTGGGAACAATGATTGTTTATTAATTGAACAATTATTAGATATTATTCTGAGAAATAATTTTGTGTCATTTGAAGGTATCTTATATGTACAGGAAATAGGAGTAGCAATGGGCTCCCCAGTATGCATCCCCCATTCCAGAAAAAAGCTGTCGTAAAAGGCCAACTGGTCAGGGCAGCGAGGATGACTACACTGGAAAATGAATTTGAAGAAGAATGTGACCTGTTATACAATATGTTTGTAAAGAGGGCATACCCTAGGTCATTTTTGGATAACATTTTCAAAGAAGTAAAAGAAAAAAGATATGCAGGAGTATATTTGCCTATTTTGAAAAATGGAAGTAAATCTACCATTATTACAACTGTAGAGGCAGTGTCCCCTGCCTATTCAGAATATGAACATTTAGAAACAACAATGTTAGAGAATAGTTCAGTTAACAAAGATGAGGGTAGTAATTTCTCAACGGCCTTCACATTTACATACAGTTTGGAAGCAAGAGATATAGGTAAAACAGTAAGGAAATATTGGTGTTACCTTTCCTTGGATAATACTGTTTCTAAAATATTAAATTTCCACCGACAATAACATATCGGAGGGGACAAACATGAAAAACTACTGGAAACAAAAGTTGTAAAGTCTAGAACAGGTGGAGGAACCAAAAAATGTGGCTTATGTAAATATTGTAAGTACATTTTAACATCAGATTCATTTATAATAAGATCAGTGGTATATCATGTTCAAGGGTTGTTCACCTGTAACTCTAAGGGCATAGTCTACTTGGCCCAATGCTCACAATGTCCGTCTTTCTATATTGGTAAGACGGACAGACGATTGCGTGATCGAATATATGAGCATTTATATGCAATTAAAAAATCCAAAGAAGAAAATGCCTTAGCTAGACACGCCAATAGTAATTCTGGGCATTCTTTCTCTTTATGATTATTGATGGAGTAAATAAGTATCCCACAGACAATAATAATGTCAATGGAAACTTTTTGAAACTGGAACTGGAAAGAAAAGAACTTTCCTGGCAACTTCGTTAGCTGCTTGTAGTAGGCCAGGTATTAACGAGACATGCTCTATAGCATGTATTTTAAAGTTAAAAAACCTCATGAGATAGGGTAGAAATTATTATAATTGACAATAGGCTTGGCTCCGGAATGAAGAAACAGAGAAGGAAAGTTAGAATACTATTTGTTTACTTGTTTACTTATTAATTTAAAAGTAAAGGAGAAATTTGTTTGTTGTATGTTTAATTATGAACTACTATTTTTTAAAAAGGCAAGTAAGAATTGTAGGTGGAGAGAGAAGAGCAATACACCGCAATGCTTATGAGTATTGTAAAAGCTTGCCGTATTGTCTGTGTAAGAATAATACGAATTTAAAAGAGTTCTGACCTTAGAGAGAAAAATAGCTCAGAAGAGAGTAATTTCCTATTACTTTATAATAGATAGACACACATATAGGTACCCTTAAGGACAGTGAAACATTTTATATATAAAAAAGTAAAAAAGTAAAAAAGAAAAAATGAAGATAACAGCCAGAACCTTGTATGAGTGTTTAGTTTTTGATTATTGTAACCTGTTTTTTATAAACCTTTATAATCTGATTTGTCTACAATCCGACTAGTTCACAATCCGACCTTTGTTGTTGTTGTGTTTCATGACTAGGTTTTATGAATTTTTAATGATTTGTTTTAAACATTATTTTTATAAATTGGTAAACTATGAATTGTATTTGTGGCACTGGCACTTTAAAGCATTATTAGGTTGTTGATTGTAATAATTACTAGCACATGCACGTATATAAAAGATGCATTTGTAAAAAGTATTTTGTCTGAAGAAGTTCATCTACTAAGGGGAACGAAAAACGCATGTTGCGTTTCACGTTTACTTGGTGTGTTTGGCTTTTACAGCTATTAGTGAGCGAATTATTTGGTGAATAAAATTTGAAGGTTTTAACAACTTTACACTGTTGCAGAAGTTCCGTTTTTGCTGAACCGGTGTTACCAGCTTGTTCTACTTCTTTATATTTAACAGCTTTGAAACTTGAATGAGTGCCTCTGCCCTTTGATGAAGTGGCGGGTTTGGCATGCCTTGTCTTATTGGTAAAGTATGGAAGCGGAATCTGTAACCTTTGTCTATTAAATCCAGAATCCATTTGTCCTTGGTTAAGATATGCCAGTTTTTTGAGAATAAGGATAATTTTCCGCCCAAAGGTGCTTCTCTTTGAGCCTTTGTAGACGGTATGAAAGTCAAGTCATTGTGGTTGTCCTTGTGGTGCAGCTGAACTGCCTGCGCCACTTCTTTGATTTGGTGGTTGCCATTGGTGGCCCCTGTAGGAGCCTCGGTATTGCCCTCTACCTCGGGCACGCGTGTTTTTCCCCTTTGAAACTTGTCAGTGTCTGGAAAGGACCAATTCTTTGAAGGCCAATTCCTGCTGAACCTGGAGGAAATCTTTGACTGTCTGTACTGATTTAGCTTTTTCCTCAATGGACTTCAACACATCTTGTGCATTAGCACCAAAAAGCTTCTGTTTTTCCAGAGGTGCATCAAGTAACTTTACTTTAACATGGTCTGGTAGTGGCTGTTCTTTTAACCAAGCATGTCTATGTATAACAGCCCTAGTCATAGCTGCCCTACATGAAGCCTCCAATGCATCCTAACCACACTGAAGAAAATGATTGCTAACCTGCTGAGTGTTATGTATTAGATCCTGCAATGCCTTTCTATCAATAGGCTCAGGAGAGGCTAGCTTTTTCTGTAAATCATCCAGTAAAAAATCCTGGTACTGAAACATATGAAAAAGGCAGTTAAGTGACCTCATGGCCAGGGTGGTAGATGTATAAACTTTTTACCCCATCTCTCCAGGGACCTAGCTTCCCTATCCGCTGGCAATGGATTCTTGGCTGTGGAAGTAGCCACTCCCTTGGGGCCCTGTGAAATAGTTTCTAGATCCACAGAATGGGCCTTAAAGAGATGTTTGTGGGTGTCAGGGACCCTATAATATCTGTCTGGCTTGACAGGAGCAGGAGGGAAGAGTATCAGGGTTAGCACTGGAGTCGGAGAAAACATCATCCAAGACATCCACAACTGGAGGGATAGCTAAAGGTCTGTGCTGGGGTAGCTTGAGGAAGGTACGTAGCCTTTTCCTGGAATCAGAGAATTCCTGACCCTGCCATTTAAAATGCTCCCTCATAGAGTGTAGGACCTCACCGAACGAAAAATCCTCTGGAGGAGAGGCAGAGGGAATTGATTCCTCAGCATCAGAGTCCTCATAGGCCTGGAAGGATTCTTCTTTGGTATCTGAATGCTCAGAATCCCCAGAGGCTTCAGCTGAAGAGAGGTTATCGGCCTGCTCAGTTCTGGGCCTTTTCTCTGCAGGCGGCTGAGAACCTCTGTCTGGATGAGGGTGAGACCCCCTGATAAGAGAAATAAGATCTGCAGCAAGAGACATGATCTGTTTATCAGAAGAAGGGGCCTGGGCAGTAGGTTTAGGATGGGCTTTGGCCTGGCTGGCGGCCTTAGCACGTGCAAAGGCCTTGATGGACATGGATACAGGAGGCCTAGCTGCCCCACATGCAGGAGTAACCTTGTCCACAGGAATGGTGTCGGGTAGATCCAACTTCGGTTTCTGGAGGAAAATCAACAACCGGCACCGGTGTAGAGACCGAAGGATGTGTTAACGCTGTGTCGTCGGCCTGGAGCAGTTGAATTACTGCTTCCGAAGGGACCGAAGCACTCACGGAGGGTTTAGGAGGGGTATCGGTGGAGGACGCGGGCCGAGGATGTCGGTCCCGGTCCTTTCGTATTTTGGTAGATTGAGTTGTCGGTTGTTCCGATGGCATGATATAAGCGAAAGATTCGCCGAAAAAGTCTTCGGCAAATTCTGCCCGGCACCTCAGAGTGCACTTATTAAAGCAAGCACAGGCAGCACAGGCCGAGACGTCATGGTCTGGGCCCAGGCAAAGAATGGAAGTCCTTATGAGGTATTTGTTTACCACAAGACAAACAATTATTAACTTTCTCAATTTATTCTGACATCGGCTGAGGCAAGAAAAAATGTTCTCCAACGGGGTACTTAGCTTTTAGATGACTTCGGTACTGAAAACATAGGAGCTGACAGACCGGCACTTGCGAACTGCTTCTGCTTCGGGCACCGCGCGGCAAGAAAGACTGAAGAAGATGGCGTCGGCCGATGCCTTTATACTCCAGCCGTTCTGATGTCGGAGAGGAGGCGACACCAGCCGACGCCGGACCCAGACTTTGGAATCCGGCCGACCGAGGGCTGCCTGAGGCAGGACAACCCATATGTTATGACTGCAGTTGCATTCTTGAAGGACATCTGTGAACCAGTAGAGGGTCCCTGAGGGATAACCTTGGGAGGCAAAGCTTTTGAAAGTTTAACAGCTTTAGCCCTGGAAAATGCCTTAATGGACATGGATGCAGGAGGCCTGGCTGCACCACGTGTTGGAGTAGATTTGTCTAAAGGAATGGTGTCGGAAGGTTCCAGGACACCAGGTTCTGTTGGCAATTCATAACAGACTCAGCCGGGGCCGCCGGGACCGAGGTAGCCGGTTGAGCGGTTTCGGTAATTGGAAGTACCAAGGACTCGGTTTCAGCCGAGACAGAGACACTCGCGGTAGGCCTGGCCGTGGTTTCAGCCGAAACCGCGGCCCGCGTGTGTCGGTCCTTGTCCTTCCGTTTCAACTAAATGAGAAGTCGGGGTCTCCGACGGCATCTTATACGAAAAACTAGCCCCAAAAAATTCCTCTGCAAACTCCGCCCGACGTCTAAGAGTGCGTTGGTTGAAGGAAGCACAGGCTGAACAGGCCGAGACGTCGTGGTCTGGGCCTGGGCAGGGGAGGCAGTAAGAGTGGAAATCCTTATGAGGTATTTGTTTCCCACAAGTCAAACAATTATTAACTTTATCTGACATCGGCTGAGGCAAGAAAGAGTCCCCAACGGGGTAACTTAGCTTTTTGAAGTCTTCGGTAGATGAATTACAGGAGCTGGCCGACCGGCACTTGCGAACTGCTTCTGCTTCGGGCACCACGCGGCAAGAAAGACTGGGGAAGATGGCGTCGGCGGATGCTTTTATACCCCAGGCGCTCTGACTTTGGGGAAAATGCGACATCAGCCGACGCCGGACCCAGACTTTGGAATCCGGCCGACCGAAGGGCTGCCTGAGGCAGGACAACCCATATGTGATGACTGCAGATGCATCCTTGAAGGACAACCACATTGTAAGGTGTGCTTAAGTTACTTGATTTGCAGAATGCATTAAGTCTTGTAAATCTTTTCTGCACAAGCAGGGAAGGAAGACATTTTGTGATTGAGAAGTTCCATGGTATGTTGCCGATATTTCAGCATATGGAATTGACAATTTAATGCTCTAATAGCAAGGTGTATACTTTTTTATCCCATCTATCTAATGCTCTGGAATCCCTATCTGAGGGGGTGGAGGATTCTTAGGCAGAAGTTGCTTTGATTCTTTTAGGTCCTTGAGAGATGACCTCAGGGTCAGCAGTAGGATTTTTGAAAAGTAATTTATGAGAGTCAGGGACTCAATAGTACCGGTCAGGTTTCCTGGGAGCAGGAGGAAGGGTGTCAGAGGTCAGACTGGATTCCATAAAACATCATCCACAACATCCAGGACAGGAAGAATGGCCAGAGGTCTGTGCTGTGGAAGATCTAAGAATTCCCAGAGTCTCTTTTTTGACTGAGGGTAGTCCTGACATTCCCACTGGAACTGCTTCCTTAAGTATGGAGGGTTTCCCCAAAGGAAAAGTCCTCAGATGGAGAGGCTGAAGGGATGGATTCCTCTGCATCGGAACCTTCATAAGCACAGAGGGGTTGCACATATTCATATTCAGATGCTTGAGTCATCGGACTCCTGTTCAGATAATATTACTGAGGACAAGTCTCTTTCTTTTGAAAGGGGTCGCCTGGCTTCCCCTGAGAAGCATTTTAAGGTCTTCCGCCATTTTAAGCACTTGAGACTGAGGCAAGGAAGCAGGGGGCTGAACTTGGGTCGTCGGTTTTTTGGGTGTGGTTCATACCCTGGGCCTTAGAAACTTTGTAGTTTTAGAAAGAACTGAAGACGTGAAAAGTCGTCAGTCTGTGTCGAGTATTGGTAGTGCGAAGTACTTCCTTGAAAGCCAGTGCCTGCACAGCGGCTTCTGTCCCATCCAAGGTACAGACATCTGCAGGATCCTTAGTCGAAGAAGAGTCTCACTGCATACTGGACTCAAAAGTGTCTCGGTAGCAGTCTGCGAATCCACAGAAGCGGGCATCTGGGGCTGCAAAGGCATCTCACTGAGGATCGGAGAGCTGACTAGCTTAACGGAAGCGTCGTCGGCAGTTTTGGACCTGTGTGGTCTGTCTGTCTTTATCCTTATGTTTTTTCAGAAGATTGGTTGTCGGATGGCTTACCGAAACCATATCAGAAGTAGAGGACTGGGAGTGAAAATTTCTAGCTACAATATGAGCCCGACAGCCTATAGTTCTGGCGTTGAACAAAGCACAAAAGTGACAGCGGGGGACGTCATGGTCGGGGCCTAAGTGACGCAGTAGGAATGAAAGTCTCGGTGTGGTATTTGCTTTCCACAGGCGAAACAATTGTTAACTTTTTCTGACATTGGTTAGAACAAGAAAAAAGGATCCCCAGTAGGGTATTTAGCTTTAGAAGACTTCAACTTCAATTCGGAAACAAAAAATTCGGGTAGCAGCTGACCGGCACTAGTGCAAACTGGTTCTGCTTCGGGCTCCTCGGCAAGAAAGACTGATGTAATGGCGTTGACTGCCTGGAGAGACAGCAACTGACACAGAAATACTAAGCCTCTGGTATTCGGGCTGACTGAGGGCTACCCTGGCAGGGATAACCCAAAGGTGATGACTGCAACAGTGAAACACGAAGAACATCAACAGGTTTTGCATTAGCATGCATTTTTTGAAGGGAATGATGTCTGAAATGCAAATGTCTGTCATTTTCTGAGTTCAATCCTGAATATTTTCCCATAAAACCACAATTTTATGAGAAGCAGACCAAAATATGCATAAATCTGGACAGTTGAGAGGTATGCATATATCTCAAGGGTTAGTGCTTGGTCATATACCTTTTCCATTACTCAAAAATGACCAACCATGCATACTATACAATAATGTGCGTCCAACAGTTGGCTTAGAGGATTAAGGAGCTCTTAATGAGCTTAGCCTCCACTTCCTAAATGTGCAACTCTGAGCAAGTTGCTTTACTAGACACACAGTGTTGGATTGAGTGTGAAAAAATTCCGTTTATTTGGATTGAGTATGAAAAAGGTCCATTGAGATCACTGTTATAAACAAAAATAAAATCAATGTGAGGGGTAATTCCTTGGTTAATTTACCAAGAGAACTAACTTCAGACTGATTTTTTCATTGTTACAGCATTTGGTAACCACAAAATCAATACTTCCTCTAGGTGTAACAAGTAACTAAATAAAAATAAAATGACAATTGAAATGTTGTGCATGACTTAGAAATGGGAGGAGAAAACACAAGTGTACACAGCCTCTATATGAAATGATTCAGCATTTTCACTTTTTTTTTTTTTTTTTTTACTCATACAGACTTTATGGACATAACTCTCCACACAGATTCACGCTAAAATTTGACTGTAGAAATAAAAGCAGGGCTATGCTACTATGAGAAAAAAATGTCACAATTCCTTTGTTTGAGGAGGACAGCTTACCCAGCACCTTAGATGGACCCTGGTGGTTGCAGCTGGAAGGACAGACCCTGGTTTATAAAACATGTAAGGAATACATAGTATCCTTCTATATATACTGCCAATTATACAATTATAAAAGTATAAGTTTCACAAGATGACCATAAATTTTTCCTCCACTGCTTTAAATTTTTATGAAACACATGAAAAAAAAATGCTACTAACCAGACAATTTTACAGACGTAATGTTTCTCTTTCAATACCCTATTCTAATTCCAAAACTGCAGTGCTAGGCCAATCTCCTCAGCCTATTAAACAGATTGTATAGTTTGTGTGGCATTAGTAGCTCTGTTACATTACCAAGACATCAGTGCCTTCAAGCACAGCCAGCTCAGAGTGCCGTGATGTGCACCATTCCCGACTAGTGTTCCAGTTCTTGGTGCTGTTCCCAGATAGATAGAAGCATTTCCCATTGTGCAGAAACCAATTTTCTGGGCAAAGTCTGCAGACTCCTGTTTTACAAGAAATGAGAGAAACAGTACTATAAAAAAACTTTTCTGGTTAAGAAAGTCAAACCCAACACAAAATATATTTAAATATAAACTTAACAGTCAAGTTCTTGCAAAATGTATACAAGAAAGAATTAAGGCACAACACGTACTCAAAAAATAACAGTTTCAACAAGCTGAATCAAAATAATCATAGTACACTCAAGACGTATGGTTAAATTGTATAAAGGCAGCCCTAAAAATCCCTCCTCAGTTCTCTCCTAAACAAGAACGCAGTTTAGAAAGGACGAGCACAAGCACTTCTAGGCCTTGCAGGTCACAAAACTAAAGTAGCAGGTCAGTTTCCAAGGTGTCAAAGACATAAAAGAAAAATCTATTAATGTATAAGACTGACGCTCACCATTACATCTGAACAGACCTTAGAATGCTATGGCAGTTGCATATTTAACAACTTCTCCCACAGCTGTGTCATGACAGATACTGCTTTTCCTTTTTAATTAATTCTGTTTGCAAGGGGTTGTTAACCCCAAACCCCAAGTCTGTAAAAGAGGTAATTCTGGGAGGATTTGGCGGGGGGGGGGGGGGGTCAGTACAACTTAAACAGCAGTGGACACCAGGAAAGAAAACTTTACTCCTGTTGCTTCGTGAACGTACGGCCAGTATATAAAAGTTTTCAGTCACTGTATGGTGAGTGGGACATCTGACATGGCTCAAGAAACGTGGGCCATAAAAGTGACGTTTGCATGCACCAACCCTCAGAAGTGTAAGCCTCAGACAGAACCAGTCCTAATAAGGGCAATGCCAGTCCTGTGCCACACAAAGGGAAATGCAGCCTAAGAAAATGGGAAGGAGGGTGGGAAGGAATACTGCAACATGGAAGAGAAGGACATCTATGGTTATGGTAAGATTTTACACAACTTTTCTATGTCCTTCTATTCCCATGTTGCAGTATTCAACATATGGGTGAGTGCCAAAGCTCAATGTAAAGAAGGGAGTGGTAGTCTACATGTGGTTTCCATGAATATGAGGAGGACAGCTCTGGCAAAACATGTCCTGGCCCTGGAAATATGGTCTAACTTGTAATGTTTGGTGAAGGTGTGCACTGATGACCAAGTGACTGCTTCAAGAATGGTAGAGGTATCCAGTTCCTTGAAGAAGGCTCCTGAGGAAGCCACATGTGGAGTACACTTTAACAATGCCTTGCAGGAATTTTCCATGGTATCTGTGGCAGAAGGTGATGGCTTTGGAAATCCAGGTAGAGATGATTTGTTTTGTTACTGCGTTCCCCAGGGCTCTGATGGGCTTGGTTTTATGCAGATAAAACCTGAGTTGTCTGTGAACATCCAGGGAGTGAGATACTCTTTCACTGTCCCCCTGTGGGTTAGGCAAGAAGGTAGGTAGGTGGATGGCTTGATTCAGGGAGAGGTCATTCATCATCTTGGGCATAAATGAAGGGTTAATACTAAGAGTAACCCTGTCATTCTGGAAAACTAGGAAAAGTGGAATAGCCATGAGGGCTTGCAGCTCTGATACTCTTTTTCTGATGTCAAGGCCACAAGTAGTACAGTTTTCCATGTACAGTACTTTATGGAAGTTTTGTCTGCTGTCTCAAATGGAGGGAGTGCGAGCTTTTCCAAAACATAGTTAAGGTCCCATGGGGGCGGGGATGGTTTCCTGGGGGGACTCAGGTGAAGAAACCCTTTGAGAAAACGCTTAGCTGGCGGTCTGGATGATAAAGGGGGATCCAGAAGAAGGCATTCTGAAATAGCAGACAAGTGGCCTTTAATGGAGGAATAGGCCAATCCTCTTTGCAGCAGCTCACATACATAAGACAGAACTAGAGGCATCTCGCTTGCAAGTGGGTCCAACTGTCTTTTGTGACACCATATAGAAAATCTCTTCCACTTTGAAAGGTAAGATTTTCTTGTATTTGGTTTCCTGGCCTCCTGCAGGGCAGTGAAAGTACAGTTTTGTACCTACCATAAATGTAGATGTCCGATAGATATGCAACTGCAGTCATAACATATGGGTTGTCCTGCCTCAGGCAGCCCTCGGTCAGCCGGATTCCAAAGTCTGGGTCTGACGTCGGCTGATGTCGCATTTCTCTCCGACGTCAGAGCGGCTGGAGTATATAAGCATCAGCCAACGCCATCTTCTTCAGTGTTTCTTGCCCCAAATGCCAGGTGCCCTCCAAGGAAGGCTGTAATCAAATTGGAAAACAGTAATAGGTTTCCAGACAATAAATAAGCAATAAACAGATACACCATAACAGATATCCCCAGCTAAGGATAACAGGGAGTGGAGTGAACCCAAGGCATAGAGGGGAAGGAGGGAGGAAAAACCCGACTGCAGTTGCATATCTATCGGACATCTACATTTATGGTAGGTACAAAACTGCACCATGTCCTTCAAGAATGCAACTGCAGTCATAACATATGGGCTGAATACCATAGCTTAGCTGGGGGAGGTGGTATGCTCTAAGAAAAGGATGGTGTAGCTATCAATCCCTGCAGGACTGCCGAAGCAAAGCCTGCTCTGGATCTGGAATATAAAGGGAGATTGTAGTGTTTGGAAAATGTATGCACGGAGCTCCATGTAGCAGCTTCTAGAATGTCTTTTGTAGGCACCCCTCTTAAAAATGCTGTAGAGGTGGCTGTTGCTCTGGTGGAGTGTGGTCTGACATTGGCTGGCACACTTTCCATGGAATGAATAACAGAATCTGATGCAATGTCCAATCCATTTTGAAATTGTCTGTTTGGAGATTGCTTTTCCTTGTACTCCAGGGGCGTAGGCTACAAAAAGCTGATCAGACTTCCTACTGGTCTTGGTTCTGTCCAGGTAGTAGCGAAGTTGTCTGTGTATGTCCAAGGTATGTAACAGTCTTTCCCCTTTGTTCTCAGGATTGGGAAAGAAAGTAGGCAGGTGAATTGCTTGATTTAAAGAAACTCTAGATACCACTTTTGGCAGAAAGGTAGGGTTGGTTCGTAAGGAGACCCTGTCTCTGTGAAAAGTTATGAATGGTGGTATTGCCATTAAGGCCTGTAATTCCGAAACCCTTCTTGCTGAGGTAATGGCCAGCAGGAAAGCTGTCTTCCAGGAAAGAAATTGTAAATCCACAGAAGCTGCTGGCTCGAAGGGAGGTAGAGTCAATTTTTCTAGGACAAAATTGAGGTCCCAAGCTGGTACCGGTGCCTTTCTTGGGGGCTTTATATTCTTGATTCCTCTAAGAAATTGCCTTAACAAAGGATGTGAAAACACAGGTGGATCAGTGTTGTATCTAGCTGAGATAGCTGAAGCATGTATTTTTATGGAAGAGTATGAGAGTCCGTTTTGTAGCATATCTGCCAAGTATTCCAGAATGAGTGGAATGCTCAAAAGTGATGCATCATGACCCTTGTTGGTATTCCAAATGCTGAATCTCTTTCATTTGGCTGAATAAGCCTTTCTGGTGGATGGTCTGCGGGCTTCTGTTAGTATCCGCTGAACTTCCTTGGAAAGAGGTAAATTGAGGTTATTCATGGGATTTCCCAAGCTGTTAGCTGTAGCGTCTGGATGTTGGGATGAACTGTCCTGAAGTTGTGTTGAGTCAAAAGTTGGGGCCATTGCGGAAGGGCCCACGTTTTGTTGCGACATATGCTCCGTAGTAGTGGGTACCAGTGTTGTCTTGGCCAGTCTGGAGCTATTAGGATCCCCTTCGGCTGCTCTGCTTTGATCTTTAATAACACTGTGGTCATCAGTGGCAGAGGTGGAAATGCATAAATTATTAGGGAGCTCCAGTTGAATGAGAGGGCATCTATTTTCCATGCTTGTGGATGATATGTCCTTGAGCAGAACTTTTGTAAGTGATGATTGAGGTGGGAGGCAAATAGGTCTACGTCCGGCCTGCCCCATGTCGAGGTGAGTCGTATGAAGATGTCTGGATGTAGTCTCCATTCGTGGGGGTCTAGGAAATTTCTGCTCAGACTGTCCGCCAGAACATTGTCCTTGCCTGGAACAAACTGGGATTGTAAGTGTATGTTTAGACCCAGTGATTTTTCCCAAAGATTCATTGTCAGTCTGCAAAGGGGGTAAGAATGAGTGCCCCCCTGCTTGTTTATGTACCACATCACAGTGGTGTTGTCTGTCCGTATTAGTAGGTGGCCTTGTTGAAGTTGTTGTCCAAAGGCCTCGATGGCATGCATTACTGCTAGCATTTCTTTTTGGTTGATATGCAGATGTGTTTCCTTTGGAGACCATTGCCCTTGGATACATCTGCCCTCCATGTGCGCCCCCCCATCCAAGGTCTGAGGCGTCTGTGGTCATGGTCTGTGTTATCTGGGGTTTTTTGAACGACATACCTGTGTTTGACTGGCTTACTGTGGCCCAGCATAGAAATTCCTTTTGAAGACATGGATTGAGTGGGATAATTGCTTCTAGGTTGTTGCTGTGTTGAGACCATAAGCTTTTTAAGTACCATTGAAGCTTTCTCATGTGAAGTCTTGCTAGTGGAACCAGGAGAATGCAGGATGCCATGTAACCCAGGGCCTGTAGGAAACTCCTTGCAGTCATCTGGGTGAGCTTTGCCAAATTTTTGAAGTAATGAGTTAATTTATTTTGCTTGTCTTCTGTCAGGTAAGCCATTTGGGAGGCTGTGTCTAGCCTGGCTCCTAAAAAGGTTATTTGTTGGGATGGCTGCAGTCTTGACTTTTGAAAGTTGACTGTGTATCCCAGAGCCTGTAGCAAATGTATGACATAATTCAAGTTTTTTGTCAATGTTAGTTTGTTGTCCGCTTGTATGAGGCAATCGTCCAGGTACGGGTAGATTTGAATCCCCTGGAGCCTGCAATGAGCAATTACTGATGCCAGGCATTTCGTGAATACTCTGGGCGCAGTAGATAAGCCAAATGGCAATGCTGAGAATTGATAATGCTCTGGCCCTGCAAGAAATCTGAGGTATCTTCTGCAGCTGTGTCTGATAGGGACATGCAGGTATGCCTCCTTGAGGTCCAGAGTGATCAGCCAAGACCCCTTGCCCAGCATGGGAAGGAGATGCTGTAGAGTCAGCATTTTGAACTTTGGTACTATGAGAAAAGTGTTTAAGGCGGACAAATCCAGTATTGGTCTCCATTGAGTTTCTTTTCTTGGAACAAGGAACAGTCTTGAATAAAACCCCTGACCTTGTTCTTGTTCTGGAACTTTTTCTATTGCTTTGATCTGAGCAAGCAGAGAAATTTGCTTGATAGCCTCTGCCTTCTGGTTTTGTGGAAGATTTGGCATGCCTTGTTTTCTTGGCAAGGTATGAAAGTGGAACCTGTAACCGTGGTCTATAATGTCCAAAATCCATTTGTCTTTTGTCAGTTGTGCCAGTTTTTTGAAAACAAAGAAAACTTTCCGCCCAAAGGAGCTTCTGTCTGCTCCTTGGTCAGCGGAACTAGAGGAAAGTCATTGAGATTGTCCCTGCGGGGCAGGAGAAACCCCTGTGTCACTTCTTTGGTTTGCTGGTTGCCATTGTCGTCCCCTGTAGGATCCTCTGTATTGCCCTCTTCCTCGGGCACGCCTGTTTTTGCCCCTTTGAAATCTTTCAGGATTAGGAAAGGACCAGTTTTTAGAAGGCCAGTTCCTGCTGAATCTAGGCGGCTGAACCTGGAGGAAATCTTTGACTGTCTGAACTGACTTGGCTTTTTCCTCAATGGACTTTAACACATCTTTAGCATTAGCACCAAAAAGCTTGTTCTTTTCCAAGGGTGCGTCAAGAAGTTTTGCCTTAACATGATCTGGTAAAGGTTGTTCTTTTAACCATGCATGTCTATGAATGACCGCCCCTGTCATAGCTGCCCTACATGAAGCCTCCAATGCATCATATCCACACTGTAGAAAGTGATTGCTAACCTGCTGAGAATTATGCACAGCCTCCTGCAAAGACTTCCTATCTAGAGGTTCAGGAGAGGCTAATCTTTTCTGTAAATCATCTAACAAGAAATCCTGATATTAAATCATGTGAAAGAGACAATTGAGAGCTCTCATAGATAAAGTAGTGGAGGTGTAAACCTTCTTCCCCCATCTCTCTAAGGACCTTGCTTCCCTGTTGGAAGGCAAAGGGTTTTTGAAGGTGGTAGATGAAACCCCTTTAGGCCCCTGTGAGATTGTTTCTAAATCAACAGCATGGGCCCTAAAGAAATGAGAATGGGTTTCTGGGACCCTATAGTATCTGTCAGGCTTGACAGGAGCAGGAGGCAGAGTATCAGGGGTAACACTGGAGTCAGAGTATAAATCATCCAAAACATCAAGCACAGGAGGTATAGCTAAGGGCCTGTGTTGGGGCTTTTTAAGGAAGGTTCTAAGGCACTTTCTGGAATCAGAAAATTCTTGGCCTTGCCACTTAAAATGCTCCCTCATGGAATGCAGAACTTCCCCAAAAGAAATATCCTCAGGAGGAGAGGCCGAGGGAATGGAGTCCTCTGCATCTGAATCCTCATAGGTGTGGAAGGGCTCTTTCTGGCTTTCGGAGTGAACAGAGTCCTCAGAATCTTCATCTGAAGGAATTGGTTCAGAGGGTTCAACCCTGGGCCTCATCAGGAGGAGGCTGGGATCCTCTCTCAGGATGGGCCTGGGAACCTCTGATCAGGGAAATTAAATCTGCGGCCATAGACATGATTTGAGTTTCAGGAGTAGACTGAGGTAAGGTTTTAGCAGTAAGATGCTTGGACTTGCTGGCTGCCTTAGCACGTGTGTAGGCCTTGATAGACATGGACATGGGAGGCCTAGCTGCTCCACGTGCAGGAGTAACCTTATCAACAGCAATGGTCTCGGGCATTTCCTCTGTTTCAGTATCCGGAGGAAAATCAATAACTGGCGTCGGAGTGGCCTCCGGTATCGGAGGTATCGGTAATGCGGTGTCTTCGGTTTGGAGCGGTGGAATAACCGCCTCAGAGGGAACCGGGGCACTCGTGGTTAGCTTTGGCGTGGTGTCGGAGGAAGACGCGGGCCGAGGATGTCGGTCCCGGTCTTTTCGTTTCTTAGGAGTCTGCGTTGTCGGTAGTTCCGACGGCATGGTATAATCAAATTTTTCGCCGAAAAAGTCTTCAGCGAACTCTGCCCGGCGCCTGAGAGTGCGCTTATTGAAGCGAGCACAGGCGGCACAGGCCGAGACGTCGTGGTCTGGGCCAAGGCAAGGGAGGCAGTAAGAGTGGAAATCCTTATGAAGTATTTGTTTACCACAAGACAAACAATTATTTACTTTTTCAGTAATTTCTGACATCGGCTGAGGCAAGAAAAGGTCCCCAATGGGGTACTTAGCTTTTTTGATGACTTCGGTTTCGAAGAATACAGGAGCTGACCGACCGGCACTTGCGAACTGCTTCTGCTTCGGGCACCGTGCGGCAAGAAAGACTGAAGAAGATGGCGTCGGCTGATGCTTATATACTCCAGCCGCTCTGACGTCGGAGAGAAATGCGACATCAGCCGACATCGGACCCAGACTTTGGAATCCAGCCGACCGAGGGCTGCCTGAGGCAGGACAACCCATATGTTATGACTGCAGTTGCATTCTTGAAGGACATCATTGTAAAGGTGTCTGAAGGGGATCAGAATCCTATCAGCCACAGGGTGAGGTGCTGTAAAGTACAGTTGTGTACACTTACCATAAATGTAGATGTTCGAGTGTATTCACTGTTGCAGTCATCACATTTGGGTACTCTGCCAGGGTAGCCCTCGGCCGGCCCGAACACCAGAGGCTTAGTATTTCTGCATCGGTTGCTGTCACTTCAGGACTGACATCAGGTCAGTAATATAAAGTAAGGCAGCCGACGCCATTACATCAGTTTTTCTTGCCCTAACCTGTCAGAGCCCCCAGAATCCCACCAGTAGAAAGTAAATACCAATTTGTCCCTTGTAAGGAAAGAGAAGAAAGAAGACGGGGATGGAGGGAGGGAGGGAAACCAGGACTGCAACAGTGAATACACTCGAACATCTACATTTATGGTAAGTGTACACAACTGTACTATGTTCTTCATGTTTCACTGTTGCAGTCATCACATTTGGGTTGATTCCCAAAGCTGAGGAAAACAGTGGAAGCAGTCAAGGAAACCAGGGGCTGGCTAGGATGCCCTGCAAGACTGCACAGGCAAACCCTGCCCTGGATGTGGAGAAGACAGGCAGGTGGTAACGTTTGTTGAAGGTGTGAACAGATGTCCAGGTGGCAGCCTCCAGGATGTCCCTGGTGGGAACTCCTCTGGGGAAAGCTGCAGAGGTGGAGGCTGCTCTGGTGGAGTAAGTCCTGACCCCTTTGGGGGGAGGCTTTCCGTGTTGCTTGTAGCAGAAATGGATGCAGTGTGCTATCCATTTGGAGATGGTTTGTCTAGAGATGACTTTTCACTCTGCCCCTGCAGCAATACTAACCAGCAATTGATCAGACTTTCTAAAGGCTTTAGTCCTGTCTAGATAGAATCTGAGCTGCCTGTGCACATCTAGAGAGGGCAAGATCCATTCCCCCTTGTTCTGTGGGCAAATTAATGGATTGGTTGAGAGCCACACTGGACACCACCCTGGGCATGAAGGATGGGTTAGTCCTTAGGGATACCCCTGTCAGCATGGAAGATGATGTGGGTCTATATCATATATTCGAAATTCCAAAATATCGAACACCATATGCTCGAACTTGGAATTTTGAAATATGATAACATCGAACACTCAGAATAGTGAATTTTTTCCCAGGGAAAAATTTGCTGTTCCGAGAAACACACAACACGTGCACACCAAAATAAATAAACCACACACATATACTTAAAATCCTACTTCTAACCCTACACTAAACCGTATCTACATTCCTATCTATCCACTAACCTTAACCTGCACCCTAACCCTAAGGTCCGTAACTATCGCACACTTACCCTTAAGAAACTATACACAAACTAATTAAAACACACACATACACAAACAAAACCCTACTTCGAACCCTACACTAAACCATACATACATTCTTACCTATCCACTTACCTTAACCCGCACCCTAACCCCAAGGTCCGTAACTATTGCACAACAGTGGAGGAAATATCGAACCCATGGAACGGCCCACCAAAATCTTGCTCTAGGTAAGAATTCGATGTTCTGGGGCTTCGCTATTTTCATACTTCGATGTAGTTGGTTCAATATTATAACATTCAAAGTTTTGCAACTTGGATGTTATAATATAGACCCAATGATGAAGGGTTCCACAGCCATGAATGCTTGCAGCTCAGAGACCCTTCTGGCTGAAGTGATGGCCAGAAGGAAAGCTGTCTTCCAGGAGAGAAACTTTAGCTCTGCTGAAGAGGAAGGTTCGAAGGGGGATAGGGTGAGCTTTTCCAAAACAAAGTTAAGGTCCCAAGCTGGGGTTGGTGCTCTTCTGGGTGGCCTAAAGTTGCTAGCCCCTCTTAGGAAAGTACAGTTGTGTACACTTACCATAAATGTAGACATTCGAGTGTATTCACTGTTGCAGTAATTACATTTGGGTTATCTTCCTGCAGGTAGCCCTCAGCTGGCCTGAATAAAGTCTTGGATGCCTGCGTCAAATGCCGTCTCTTCTTCAATGAAGTCAGGTCGTTGGGGGTATAAAACATGCAGCCGACACCATTACATCAGTTTTTCTTGCCCCAGATGTCAGGTGCCCCCACAATGGAAATATGTTAGGTTACACCTCCAACAAATAGCAAATACACCAGAAAGCAGAAATACACTAAACAAGAGAAAAAGTATAGCCAAGAGAAGTCAGGGAGCTGGAGGGAGGGTAACCAAGACTGCAACAGTGAATACACTCCAACATCTACATTTATGGTAAGTGTACACAACTGTACTATGTTCTTCGTGATTCACTGTTGCAGTCATTGCATTTGGGTATATTCCCAAAGCTAAGGAAAGGAGGAAGAAGTGAGTTTTAGGACCAGCTATTAAGCCCTGCAAAACTACAGTGGCAAAACCAGCTCTGGATTTAGAAAAAATAGGCATGTGGTAATGCTTGGTGAAGTATGTACAGAGTTCCAGGTAGCAGCTTCTAGGATATCCCTGGTAGGGACACCTCTGAGAAAGGCTGTAGAGGTAGATGCAGCCCTGGTGGAGTGTGATCTTATCCCCTGTGGGGTATGTTTTCCATGGTGCTTATAGCAGAAATGAATGCAATTGTCTATCCACTTAGAAATGTTTACTTTGAAATGGCCTTCCCCTCTGCCCCTGTAGCAAAGCCCACTAGCAGCTGTTCAGATGTTCTGAGAGGCTTAGTCCTGTCCAAATAAAATCTAAGTTGCCTGTGCACGTCCAAAGAGTGCAGTATTCATTCTTCTTTGTTTTGTGGATTAGGGAAAAAAGTAGGCAAATGAATGGACTGATTAAGGGCCACACTAGACACCACCTTGGGCATAAAGGAAAGATTGGTCCTGAGGGACACCCTGTCTGCATGGAAGATGATGAATGGCTCCACTGCCATGAGGGCCTGTAATTCAGATACTCTTCTTGCTGAAGTGATGGCTAGAAGGAAGGCTGTTTTCCAAGAAAGGAATTTCAACTCTGCAGTTGCAGCTGGCTCAAAAGGAGTTAGAGTGAGCTTTTCCAATACAAAGTTAAGGTCCCAGGCTCTGGTAGGGACTCGCCTGGGTGGTCTTAAATTTTTGGCCTCTCTGAGGAATTGCTTTAGCAGGGGGTGAGAGAAGAGGGGTGGTTCAGTATAATAATGAGCTGAAATGGCAGAGGCGTGAATTTTAATTGACGAGAAGGAAAGGCCCTTGTGGAGCATCTCTTAAGTAATGAAAAATATGCGGTAAGCTGGGTACCGTTGTGCCCATCCCCTGAGTCTGGCTCCAGGAACAGTAACTTTTCCACTTTTCAGTATAGGATTTTCTAGTACTAGGCCTCCTTGCCTCCAGAATGACATCTAACACCTGCTTACTGAGGGATATTATTGGAGAGCTCAAGGAATTAGCCAGGCTGCAAGGTTCAGGGTTTGAAGTTGAGGGTGCAAAATCTGGCCATCCTGCTGGGACAGCAGGGAAGGGGGTCTGAGGCAGGTGCCATGGTTCCAGCAGTGACATACTGCACAAGAGGGGGTACCAGTGTTGACGTAGCCAGTCTGGTGCAATCAGTATGGTCCTTGGTTTGTCTTGTTTGATCTTTAGCAGAACTTTTGAGAGGAGAGGCAGAGGGGGAAGGCATAAACTGAGAGGCTTTCCCAGGTGAAGGACAGGGCATCCACTTTCCAAGCTTGACTTTGGGAAGTCCTTGTGCAGAATTTGTCCAATTGGTAGCTCTGAGTGGAGGCAAACAGGTCTATCTCTGGATTCCCCCATTTGTTTATCAAAAGGATGAATATCTTTGGTTCCAGTTTCCACTCGTGTGGGTCCATGAGATTTCTGCTTAGGTCGTCTGCCAGTGAATTTAGCTTGCCTGGCAGGAATTGAGCTTGTAGGTGCACTTGGTAGCTCAAGGCTGTGTTCCACAGAGCCATGGCTAGTCTGAAGAGGGGTACGGAGTGGGTTCCCCCTGCTTGTTTATGTACCACATAACAGTGGTGTTGTCAGTCTTTACCAATAATTGTCCTGGAAGAATGTGGTCCTTGAAGGCTGTCAGGGAATTCTGTACAGCTAACATTTCTTTTTGACTGATGTGCAGGTGCATCTGACTCTGGTTCCATTTGCCCTGACTGCACTGCCCTGCCAAGTGAGCCCCCCCATGCATAGTCTGATACGTCTGTTGTTAGGGTTTGGGCGGCAGGGGGGTAGAGTAAATAGGAGTCCCTTGTTGTGGTAGCAGGCCCCTGCCCACCAAAGGAACTCTGTCTTTATGCAAGGAATGATAGGAATCATTGATTCCAGGTCCTGAGAATGTTGACACCATAGGCTTTTTAGATACCATTGTAGTTTCCTCATATGCAGTCTTGCATATGGAATTAGTAGAATGCAAGGGGCCATGAGCCCCAGGGCTTACAGGATTTTCCTTGAAAATAGCTGGGTCTTTGTGGCCAGTAGTTTGAAGTAGGCTGTCAAATAAACTTGTTTCTGTGGCATGAGTTAAGCCATCTGGGAAGTTGTGTTCAAGCTTGCTCCCATGAATACAATTTGTTGGCAGGGTACTAGATGAGATTTCTTTTCGTTTATGGTGTACCCCAGTGAGGTCAGAAGTTTCTTTACAAATGCCAAATGTTTTAGTAGCATGTACTGGCTTTCTGCCTGAATTAGACAATCGTCCAGATATGGGTATATTTGAATATTTCTTTGCCTGCAAAATGCAATGACTGGAGCTAGACACTTTGTGAATACCCTGGGCGCAGTAGACAAGTCAAAGGGAAGTGCAGAGAACTGAAAGTGCATGGAGCCTGCTCTGAAGCGTAGGCATTTCCTGCAAGATTCCCTTATTGGAATGTGCAGGTAAGCTTCCTTTAAGTCTAAGGTTGCCAACCAGGCATCTTTGCCTAGCATAGGAAGCAGCTGTTAAAGTGTTAGCATTTTGAATTTTAGAATTACCAAAAAGGTGTTTAGAATAGAGAGGCCCAGGATAGGATGCCAGGAGCTGTCTTTTCTGGGTACCAGGAAAAGTCTTGAGTAAAAACCTTGCCCCCGTTCTTCTGCTGGGACAGGTTGAATAGCCCTGATACTTAGAAGAGAGAATCTGTTGTTGAGCCTCTGCACCCTGACTCGGGGGTAGGTCTGGCCAACCATTTGGGGTTGGTAAGGTGTGGAAGTGGAATATGTATCCTTGGTAAACTATATTTAAAACCCTCTAATGAATCAAAACCACATTGCAAAGTATGTTTACCAACTTGTTCAGCAGAATGCATTAAATCCTGTAATTCTTTATTTTCAACAGAGTCAGGAATCAAAAAAAATTTCTGTTTAAGTAGTCCCATAACATGCTGCTGATACTTTAACATATGAAACTGGCAGTTTAAGGCCCTAATGGCCAAAGTAGCAAAAGGTTATACCTTCTTACCCCATCTGTCCAAGGCCCTGGAATCTCTATCAGAGGGGATAGGATTTTTGGCAGAAGTAGCCTTAATGCCTTTAGGTCCTTGGGAAATGGTCTCTGGGTCCGCAGCAGGATTCTTGAAGAGGAACTTGTGAGAGTCAGGTACTCCGTAGTACCGGTCAGGCCTCCTGGGAGCTGGAGGTAAAGTGTCAGGGGCCAGGCTAGATTCCAAGAAGGCATAATCTACAATGTCCTAGACTGGAGGGATAGTTAAGGCCTGTGTTGAGGGAGGAGTAAGAATTCCCTAATCCTCTTTTTTTTTTTTTTTTGAGTCATAGTAATCCTGGCTTTCCCAGCGGAAATGCTCCCTAAGAGTGTGCAAGGTTTCACCAAAAGAAAAATCTTCTGGAGGGGAAGCAGAGGAATCCTCTGCATCAGAATCCTCATAGGCAGATACGGGCAAATCCTGCTAATCAGAAGAAACAGAAATTTCAGAATCCTGATCAGAAAAGAATCAGAAGGAAAATCAGTTCTAGGTCTCAGAGAGTGAAGGCGGCTTCCCCTAATTAAAGTAATAAGGTCTTCAGCCATTCTTATCATTTGTTTTTTTAGGCATATGAGCCTGACCATGCGGTTTGGACGTCTGTTTTCTAGGCGAGGGTCGAGTTTTAGGCCTTGAAGAAGAAGATGGCGTTGGTTTGAAATGCAAGTCAGTAGGCCTGAATACACTCTCAGAAGCCGGTGCCTGCACAGCGGCTCCGGACCTATCCAAGGTAGAGACATCTGCAGGTTCCATAGTCAAAGAAGCATCTCGCGGCATACCAAACTCTGAATGGGTCTCAGTAGAGGCCTGTGAATCTGAAGTAGTGGGTATCAGGGGCTGCAAAAGCACCTGAGTACCGGCGAACTGGCGACTAGCTTAACGGAAGCGTCGTTGACAGCTTTGGACCTATGTGATCTGTTCTCTGTCTTTATATTTATGTTTTTTCGTAAAGTCGGTAGTCGGATGGCTTACTTAAGCCATTACTGGATAGTTAAACCAAGTACCGAAATAATTTGCTGCAAAAAGGAACCGACGACAAATAGTCCAGGGGTTGAATAAGGCACAAAACCGACAGCGAGAGACGCCGTGGTCTGGGCCTAAGCAAGGAATGCATTACAAATGAAAATCTTTGAGGAGGTATTTGCTTTCCAAAGGTAATACAATTGTTAACTTTTACTGACATCAGTTAAGAGCAAGAAAAAGGATCCCCAATGGGGTACTTGGCTTTTTTGAAGACTTCGGTTCTGAAACTGGAAAACGAAAATTTCAGGAGTTGGCCGACCGGCACTTGCAAACTGCTTCTGCTTCAGGCACAGCGCGGCAAGAAAGACTGATGTAATGGTGTCAGCTGCATGTTTTATACCCCTGACGACCTGACATCATGGAAGAAGAGACAGCATCCGACGCAGGAAACCAAGACTTTGATATTCAGGCCAGCTGAGTGCTACCTGCAGGCAGATAACCCAAATGTAATGACTGCAACAGTGAAACACAAAGAACATCTGTTTGATAAGAGGGTGTGAGAAAAGGGGCTGCTAAGTGGAAAAATGAGCAGAGATAGAGGCTGAAATCCCCTGATCTAAACACGAGATTTTATTTAAAACATGAAAAGTAGTAAGCGCTTTTGTCTGGTATATGTAACCAGACTTCTTCAGACAACTAAAAACTGCATGCAAAGCAATTTATATACAGAGTCACAATTAGTCACACCCCACTTAAACTTAATGAGCTCAAAGAAAGGAAAAACTTTTTGTGCAACCAAAATGCATGATGCAGCTAAAAAGCATCTCACATAAATCACTTTGTAGAATAAAAAAAAAAAAATATATATATATATATATGTGTGTGTGTATGTGTTTTAAAATCAGAAAATGTATCAAATGTACAATAAATAGCCTAAACCTGCATGGTATAAAACATTTTTTAAAAATGCATACATACGTAAATAATTATACTAGCATTATTGTGCAAAAAATATTAAAACATAGTTCTAAAAAGTCAACTGACCTAGTCTATATCACATTAAAGTCAGGGACACCCCCCTCACTAACTAGAAAAGTTACCTATCAAATACCTTTAATTTTAACTTGCTTGGTATGGAAAGAAGATATTCATTGGAGAAAGAAATGTGGTAGCAGGTTTTCCTTCATGCATATTCCTCCCAGGTTTAAATGACACAGTTTCCTTATCAATAAAGTTAAAATTAAAGGTATTTGATAGGTAACTTTTCTATTTCTAGTTAGTGAGGGTGTCCCTGACTTTAATGTGATACAGACTAGGTCAATTGTCTTTTTAGAAGTATAATTATTTATATATGTATGCATTTTTAAAAAATTTTTATACCATGCAGGTTTAGGCTATTTTTTGTATGATAAATTTTCTGATTTTAGAACATATACATATATATATATATATATATATATATATATATATATATATATGTATTTATTTTTATTCTACAAAGTGATTTATACGAGATTTTTTTTAGCTGCATCATGCATTTTGGTTAGCACAAAAAGTTTTTCCTTTCTTTGAGCTCATTAAGTTTAAGTGGGGTGTGACTAATTGTGACTCTGATGTATATAAATTGCTTTTCATGCAGTTTTTAGTTGTCTGAAGAAGTCTAGTTACATATACCAGATGAAAGCGCTTACTTCATTTCATGTTTTAAATAAAATCTCGTGTTTGGATCAGTGGATTTCAGCCTGTGTTACTGTGTGTGAATGTTGGATTTTGTTTGTGTTTGGCTTTCCAAGAGATAGCAGAGGCATGAATTTTAACAGAGGAAAAGGACAGTCCCATTGTGTAGCAGGTCAGCTAAGTATTCCAGGATGAGAAGGAGGGAGGGCTGTGCTGTATTGGCTGCCGTAGTCTGAATCCAGGTGCAGAACCTTTTCCATTTGTCAGCATAACACTTCCTAGTACTAGGGCATCTGGTCTCACATATAACATAAAGAACCTGTTTGCTGAGGTTGGCAGGTTGATCACGGGTCAGGGAATAAAGCCAAGCTGCCAAACTGAGTGTTTGCAATTGGGGATGCATGAATTCCTCTTCCCTCTGGGTCAGGAGGTTTGGGATCTGAGGGAGATGCCAAGGTGGCAGAGGGGACAGGCTGCGCAGCAAGGGGTACCATTGCTGGCAAGGCCAGTCTGGAGCTATAAGAATTGTCCTGTGTTTTTCCTCCTTTATTTTGAGCAGTACCCTGGGGATGAGAGGTAGTGGAGGAAAGGCATAGACCAATCTATGACCCAGGGGAAGGAAAGGGCATCCACGTTCCAAGCCATGCTGTGATGCTCCCTGGTGCAGAACTTGCTGAGCTGATTGTTGGTGTGGGAGGCAAAGAGGTCAACCTTTGGGGTGCCCCATTTCTGAGTTTTTAGGTGGAAGGTTCTTCTGTTGAGCTGCCACTCATGTGGGTCCAGAAGATTTCTGCTTAAGTGGTCTGCCAGAGAGTTGAGAGAACCCAGTAGGAATTGTGCTAACGGGTGGAGTTGCATGGCAGAGGCTGTGTGCCAAAGGGTCATGACCAGCCTGCATAGAGGGTAGGATTGAATGCCTCCCTGCTTGTTTATGTACCACATCAAAGTTGTGTTGTCTGTTTTAATCAGGAGAGCTCCTGGGGATAGAAGGGGCTTGAAAGCTATCAAGGCATGCTGGACAGCTATCATCTCTTTTTGGTTGATGTGCAGATGGATCTGCTTTGGGCTCCATTGGCCCTGTATGCATCTGCCGTCCAGGTGTGCACCACAGGCATAATCTGATGCATCTGTGGTGAGGGTCTGGGTGGCGTGGGGTGGTGAGAAAAGTAGTCCTTTGTTGAGGGAGCATGCTGTTGACCACCAAAGAAAATCTTTTCTGAGGCAAAGTGTTATAGGTATAAGTCTCCAGGTCTTGAGAGTGTTGACACTGAAGGCTTTTTAGATACCACTGAACGTTCCTCATATACAGTCTGGCATATGGAATGAGTAGAATGCAAGATGCCATGAACCCCAGAGCTTGCAGGATTTTCCTTGCAGATAGTTGGGATCTGGAGGCTAGCTGAGAGAAGTAGGTTGTCAGGAAGGTTTGCTTTTCTGGTGTAAGGAATGCCATCTGGGATGCTGTGTCCAGGCTTGCTCCCAGGAATATAATCCTTTGGGTGGGTACATGTTTGGATTTCTTTTCGTTGACTGTATACCCCCAGGGAGGTCAGCAGGGACTTTACAAAGGCCAGGTGCTTGAGCAGCTTTTCCTGCCTGGCTGCCTGAATTAGGCAGTTGTCTAAGTATGGGCAAATCTGGATATTCCTTTGCCTGCAAAAGGCAATGGCCGAAGCCAGACATTTTGTGAACACTCTGGGAGCAGTAGATAAGCCAAAGGGAAGCACAGAGAACTGAAAGTGCTGAGATCCTGCCATGAAATGGAGATAATTCCTGTATGATTCCTTGCTAGGTATGTGAAGGTAGGCCTACTTTAGGTCTAGGGTGGCTAGCCAAGCATCCTTGGAGAGCATGGGTAGCAGCTGCTGGAGGGCGAGCATTCTGAATTTTGGGATCACCAGGAAGGTGTTTAGAATGGATAGATTGAGGATGGGGAACCAGATACCCTCCTTCCTGGGTACCAGAAAAAGTCTGGAGTAGAAACCTTGGCCTTTCTGTTCTGCAGGAACGTGCTCTACTGCCCTCATAGACAGCAGAGAAAGGACTTGCTTTTGTGCCTCTGCCCGCTGATTTGGAGGTAGATCTGGGAACCCTTTTGGAGTTGGAAGGGTGTGGAAAGAAAATTTGTATTCCTGGGACACTATGTTGAGAACCCAGTGGTCATTGGTAATGGCAGCCCAGGTGTTTGCATGAAAGGAGAGATTTCCTCCTAGGGGGTAAAGTGTAGGTGGGCAGAGCGAGGAGGAGTGTCATTGCAAGTTCTTACCATAATGGGGTGGCTTAGAACTCGCTGGTTTTGAAGTGGAGGTAGTCCACTGCTTAGATCTCTGCATTCCCTATGGCTGTTGTCTGTGAGGTCTGGGCTGAACTGACCTGGTGGGAGTAGGAAAGGACCAGTGCTTGGAGGGACAATGCCTGCTGAACCTGGGTGGCTGGACCTGTTAAGAAATACTTAACTGTCTGCATAGATTTTGCCTTTTCTTCCATCCTTTTTAAGACCTCTTCTGCCTTCGTGCCAAATAAGTTGTCTTTGTGCAAGGGGCATCCAACAATTTAGATTTAACATGGTCTGGCAAGGGCTGTTCCTTAAGCCATGCATGCCTTCTGAGGACACACTGAGCATGCACCAACTTTTGAGGAAGGCCTTCGCACTACTGATTCTCGATGCAAACCGACTTCTTTCGCGACTACCCTTCTTTTGAAAACTACAGAGTGTCTTAGGCCCAGGTTACGAACCATACCCAAGAAACCGACAACCCAGTCTCAGGCACCTGCATCTTTGCCTCAGTCTCAAATGTATAAAATGGTGGAAGACCTTATGCTAATCAGGGGAAGTCAGGCTACCCCTTCCAAAAGAAAGAGATCTGTCCTCTGTAGTTTTGTCTGAACAGGAGTCCGATGACTCTGATGCCTCCGAGTATGAAGATATGCAACCCCTCTCTGCTTATGAGGACTCTGATGCAACGGATTCCATTCCTTCAGCCTCTCCCCCACATATTTTTCCTTTGGGGAAATCCTTTACACCTTTAGGGAACATTTCCAATGGGAAAGTCAGGACTAACCTCAGTCTAAAAAGAGACTCAGGGAATTCTTAGATCTTCCACAGCACAGACCCCTGGCCATCCCCCAGACCTGGATGTTGTGGAGGATGTTTTCCTGGAATGCAGTTTGAATCCTGACACCCTCCCTCCTGCACCCAGAAAACCAGACTGGTATTAGAGACCCTGACTCGCACAAATTTCTTTTTAAAAATCCTACTGCTGACCCTGAGGTAATTTCTCAAGGGCCTAAAGGTATTAAAGCAACCTCTGCTAAGAATCCCACCCCCTCAGATAGGGATTCCCGAGCACTAGAAAGATGGGGTAAAAAAGTATACACCTCAGCTACTCTTATCAGAGCACTAAATTATCAGTTCCATATGCTTAAATTTCTAAAACATACCCTGGAACTCCTCAAACAAAAATTGTCCCTTTCCTGATTGTGCAGAATATAGAGAGTTACAAGAGTTGATGCATTCTGCAAGCCAAGTAACTAAACACACCTTGCAATGTGGTGTTGACACCCTAGAAGCTTCTTGCAGGGCAGCAGTCACCAGATGCTCGAGTGTTCACCCTGCTGCAGTCATCACACTTGGGTAGAATCCCAAAGCTAAGGATGGGTGGAGGAGTCATAGAGGGTTAGAGGAGGCTAGAAGGCCCTGTAGAACTGCAGTGGCAAAGCCAGCTCTAGTCTTAAAGTAAAGTGGTAAGTAATAGTGTTTGGTAAAGATGTGTACTGAACTCCAAGTTGCAGCTTCCAAAATCTCCTTGGTTGGATCCCCCCTGAGGAAGGCTGTAGATGTAGCTGTTGCCCTGGTAGAGTGGGACCTAATGGTAGCAGGAACTGGTTTTCCATGATGGGTATAGCAAAAACGAATGCAATGTTCTATCCATTTGGAAATGGTTTGTTTTGATATAGCCTTCCCTTGTGAAGCTGTAGCATAGGATACAAAGAGCTGGTCAGATTTTCTGAAAGCCTTAGTTTTATCCAACTAGTAACAAAGTTGTCTGTGAATGTCCAAGGAAAGCAGGAGTCTTTCTCCTTTGTTCTGTGGGTTTGTGAAGAAGATGGGTAAGTGGATGGTTCGATTTAAGGCCACACTGGAAACCACCTTAGGCATGAAGGAAGGATTAATTCGTAGAGAAACTCTGTCTTGATGGAAAATGAGGAAAGGCTCCACTGCCATTAGTGCCTGCAGCTCTGAGACTCTTCTAGCTGAAGTTATTGCTAGCAGCAGGGCAGTCTTCCATGATAGAAACTGTAGATCTGCAGAGAAAGTTGGTCCAAAGGGAGGTAGCAAAATTGAGGTCCCATGTTGGTGTAGGTGCTCTCCTGGGGGGGCCTAATGTTTTTTGCCCTCTGAGGAACTGCCTTAGAAGTGGATGTGAAAATAAGGGTGGATCCATGTTGTAGTGGGCTGAAATAGCTGATGCATGGATTTTAATGGAAGAAAAAGAAAGTCCTTTGTGCAACATCTCAGTTAAATACTGTAGAATCTGAGGTATGTGAGGCTGAAGTGTGTTTTGGCCTTTAGCTTGGTTCCAGGCGCAAAACCTTTTCCATTTGTCCAAGTAGGCCTTCCTGGTGCTGGGCCTCCTAGCTTCCAGAATAACATCCATAACTGCTTGGGAAAGAGGAGCTGGCTGGATGCTTAGGTGATTTGCCATGCAGCCAGATTTAAGGTTTTGAGCTGGCTGTGAAGAATCTGATTGTTTTGCTGTGTGAGCAAATGGGCAATTTGTGGTAAAATCCAAGGTGGGCCCTGGGCCATATTCCTCAACAGTGGGTACTAGTGCTGGCACGGCCAGTCTGGGGCTATGAGTATCAGTCATGGTCTCTCCTTTCTGACTTTCAGAAGCACCTTTGTGAGGAGAGACAATGGAGGGAAGGCATATAGTGTCAGGGTTTTCCAACTGAATGAGAGTGCGTCCACTTTCCAAGCTTGATGGTGAAGTGTCCTTGTACAAAATTTTGTTAGCTGATAGTTTTGAGGACTGGCAAACAGGTCTATGTCTGGAAGGCCCCATTTTTGAGTTATTGCAAATACTTGTGGATCCAGTTTCCACTCGTGGGGATCCATGATGTTTCTGCTGAGGTCGTCTGCCAATGTGTTCTTTTTTCCTGGCAGGAATTGAGCTTGTAACTGAACTTGGTATGCCAGAGATGTGTTCCAAAAGGTCATTGCTTGCCTGCATAGAGGGTAGGAGTGTGTGCCCCCTTGTTTGTTTATGTACCACATTACTGTGGTGTTGTCCGTCCTTATTGTAAGTCGCCCTGGATGTAAAAGATTCTTGAAGGCTGTCAGAGCATTCTGTACAGCTAGCATCTCTTTTTGATTGATGTGCAGATTCCTTTGATCTGCAGTCCATACGCCTTGAATATGCCATGTGTGCCCCCCAGGCATAGTCCGATGCATCTGTTGTCATAGTTTGCCTGGCTGGGGGCAAGGTGAAAGGCTGACCCTTGTTGAGGTGACATGCCTGTAACCACCATAGAAATTCCTGTTGTAGGCAGGGAATAAGAGCTATCATTGTGTTCAAGCTTTGGCTGTGATGAGACCATACGCGTTTTAGGTACCACTGTAATTTCCTCATATGCAGCTTTGCAAATGGTAGTAGTAGTATGCAAGATGTCATGAAGCCCAAAGCCTGCAGAATTTTTCTTGCAGGTAGTTGGGTCTTTGTTGCCATTGTTTTGAAATATTGAGTCAGTTGTAGTTGTTTGTCTGGCATCAGATAAGCCTTCTGGGCCGTTGGATTCAAGCTGGCACCCAGGAATGTCATATTTTGTGAGGGTACTAGTTTTGATTTCTTTTCATTTACTGTGTACCCCAGGCAACTTAGAAGATGTTTTACAAAAGCCAGATGTTGTAAGAGAATGTCCTGGCTTTCTGCTTGGATGAGGCAATCGTCCAGGTATGGGTATATTTGAATTCCTCTTTGTCTGCAGTATGCAATTACTGGTGCCAGGCATTTTGTGAAGACCCTGGGCGCAGTAGATAAGCCAAAGGGCAGTGCAGAGAATTGGTAATGGGTTGAACCTGGAATGAAAGGGAGGTATCTTCTGCAACTTTGTCTGATAGGGACATGCAGGTATGCCTCCTTGAGCTCCAACGTTACTAGCCATGCTTTCTTGCCCAACATGGGAAGAAGCTGCTGTAGTGTTAGCATCTTGAATTTGGGTACTTGTAAGAAGGTGCTTAGAATTGAAAGGTCCAGAATTGGTCTCCAGGCATTGTCCTTTCTGGGAACTAGAAAGAGTCTTGAGTAAAATCCTTGGCCTTGCTCTCGTGTAGGTACCAGCTGAATGGCTCTCATGTCCATGAGGGCTGTAATTTGTTTTTGTGCCTCTGCCCATTGATTTTGTGGCAGGTTTGGCATTCCTCTTTTCATTGGCAAGGTGTGAAAATGGAATCTGTATCCTCGTGAAATTATGTCTAGGACCCATTTGTCCTTTGTGACAATGTGCCAGTTGTCTGAAAAAAGTGCGAGTTTTCCTCCCAAGGGGGCTGCCAAGAGAGTGCTGCTTGGCCAGATGAGGTGCAAGTCATTGAGTTTGCCTTCTGGTAGTTTGGGACCGGTCTTCTCCTCCCTTCTGTGTTGCAGTGCCCCATTGTCGAGGTTTGTATTGGGCTTGTGGTTGTCCTCTGCCTCTTGGACGTCTGTATTTACTTCTCTGTGGTCTGTCAGTAGCTGGAAAGGACCAATGTTTTGTTGGCCAATTTCTGCTGAAGCGAGGGGGCTGTACCTGTAGAAAATCTTTGACTGTCTGCATAGATTTTGCCTTATCCTCCATTTTCTTTAAGACTTGTTCTGCTTTAACTCCAAAAAGAACATCCTGCTGTAAGGGAGCATCTAGAAGCTTTTCTTTAACATGATCAGGCAGAGTTTGTTCCTTTAACCAAGCATGCCTATGTATAACAGACCCAGTGACAGCTGCTCTGCAGGAAGCTTCCAAAGAATCAAACCCACATTGTAAAGTATGTTTGCCCACCTGTTCAGTTGCATGCAACAGATCCTGCATTTCTTTCAATTCAGGCTGTTGAGGGAGTGTGCTCATTTTTTGTTTTAACTGAGACATTAGAAATTGCTGATATTTTAGTATGTGAAATTGGCAATTTAGTGCCCTCATAGCTAGAGTGGCTGAGGTGTAAACCTTTTTCCCCCCACGTGTCTAGTGCTCTGGAGTCCCTTTCAGAGGGTACAGGATTTTTTGCCATAGAAGCCTTGGCCCCTTTGGGACTCTGGGAGATAGCCTCTGGATCAGCAACAGGGCTTTTATAAAGGAATTTGTGGGAATCAGGCACTCTATAGTATCTGTCAGGTTTGGCTGGAGCAGGAGGCAGAGAATCTGGGTTCAAACTGGATTCTAAGTAAACATCATCCACAATGTCTAAAACTGGGGGGATGGCAAGTGGTCTGTGCTGGGGGAGTAAAAGAAACTCTCTGAGCCTTTTCTTTGAGTCAGAGTAGTCCTGACCTTCCCAGTGAAAATGTTCCCTCATAGTGTGTAAAGTTTCCCCAAAGGAGTAGTCTTCAGGAGGAGAAGCTGAGGGAATAGAATCCTCAGCATCAGAATCTTCATAAGGGGAGAAGGAGTAATCTTGGTCCTCAGAGGAGCCTGAGGAAATAGACACTTGATCAGAGGAGGCATAATCTTCCTCTTGTCTAGGCCCTTTTGTCGGGTGGGGGTTGGGAACCCCTGATTAAAGAGATCAAATCTTCAGCCATTTTGAGCATCTGTTTCTTAGGCATGGGGCCTTGAACTGGAGACTGAAGTGGGGTCTTTTTAGGTTTAATAGGAGTCTTAAGCTTAGGATACGTTTTTAAGGTGAGCGTAGTCGGTCTGAAAACGCCTTCAGAAACCGAAGGTGTTTCTGCAGCACTGACGTCTCTTTCTGCAGCGTCATCGGTAGGGGCTAAACAAAATGGCTGCATCGGCCTAGCACTCTCTGCCAGAGGCTCCGAAGCAGTCTCGGGTTCCAGATCTGCAGTAGTCAGGGGCTGTGTCGGAGCCTCACTGAAGACCAGTGAACCGGAGACCGGTCCAGCCGAGGCCTCGGAGTCTGGCTCGGGTCTAGGCTGCCTGTCCTTATCCTTGCATTGTTTGTGCATGCCGGTAGTCGGTTGCTCCCATGGCATTGTGTAGTTAAATTTTCTACCAAAGTAGTGTTGTGCGAAATCAAAGCGTCTTTTTATAGTACGCTTATTAAACCTAGCACAAAAACGACAACCAGTGACGTCGTGGTCTGGGCCTAGGCAAGGTATGCAGTAAGAATGAAAATCCTTATGAGGTATTTGCTTCCCACAAGAAATACAATTGTTCACTTTTTCTGACACCGGTCTGAGGCAAGAAAAATTTCCCCAACGGGGTACTTAGCTTTATTGAAGACTTCGGATCTGAAATTCGACTTTGAAAATCTCAGGTGTCGGCCAACCGGCACTTGCGAACCGCGCGGCAAGAAAGACTGAAGAAAATGGATATATATACACCCCTGGCGCACTCACGTCAGCGCATAAGCGACAGCAACAGACGTCTGACCAAGACTTTGGAATTCCGTCCGACTGCGGGGCCGCCTGACAACAGGATAACCCAAGTGTGATAACTGCAGCAGGGTAACACGATGAACATCTGGTGACTGCTGTCCTGCAAGAAGCTTCTAGGGTGTCAACACCGCAAG
Organism: Protopterus annectens; assembly: GCF_019279795.1. NCBI lineage: Eukaryota > Metazoa > Chordata > Ceratodontiformes > Protopteridae > Protopterus > Protopterus annectens. The sequence continues at coordinate 384,280,865 of NC_056741.1, read as the reverse complement.
GTGTGTTTAGTTACTTGGCTTGCAGAATGCATCAACTCTTGTAACTCTCTAGATTCTGCACAATCAGGAAAGGGACATTTTTTGTTTGAGGAGTTTCAGGGTATGTTTTTGAAATTTAAGCATATGGAACTGATAATTTAGTGCTCTGATAAGAGTAGCTGAGGTGTATACTTTTTTACCCTATCTTTCTAGTGCTCAGGAATCCCTATCTGAGGGGGTGGGATTCTTAGAGGTTGCTTAATACCTTTAGGCCCTTGAGAAATTACCTCAGGGTCAGCAGTAGGATTTTTAAAAAGAAATTTGTGCGAGTCAGGGTCTCTAATACCGGTCTGGTTTTCTGGGTGCAGGAGGGAGGGTGTCAGGAGTCAAACTGGATTCCAGGAAAACATCCTCCACAACATCCAGGACTGGGGGGGATGGCCAGGGGTCTGTGCTGTGGAAGATCTAAGAATTCCCTGAGTCTCTTTTTAGACTGAGGTCAGTCCTGACTTTCCCATTGGAAATGTTCCCTAAAGGTGTAAAGGGTTTCCCCAAAGGAAAAACTTCTGGGGGAAAGGCTGAAGGAATGGAATCTTTTGCATCTGAGTCCTCATAAGCAGAGAGGGGTTGCATATCTTCATACTCGGAGGCACCAGAGTCATCGGACTCCTGTTCAGACAAAACTACAGGGGACAGATCTCTCTCTCTTTCTTTTGGAAGGGGTAGCCTGGCTTCCCCTGATTAGCATAAGGACTTCCACCATTTTATACATTTGAGACTGAGGCAAAAAAGCAGGTGCCCGAGACTGGGTTGTCGGTTTCTTGGGTGTGGTTCGTAACCTGGGCCTAAGACACTCTGTAGTTTTCAAAAGAACGGTAGTCATGAAAGAAGTCTGTTTGCATCGAGAATCAGTAGTGCGAAGGCCTTCCTCGAAAGTTGGTGCATGCTCAGTGGCTCCGGACCTATCCAAGGTAGAGACGACCACAGGATCCTTAGTCGAAGAAGAGTTTTGCGGCAAACTGGTCTCCAAAAGGGTCTCGGTAGAGGCCTGTGAATCCACAGAAGCGAGCATCTGGGGCTGCGAAAGCACCTCACTGAGGACCGGAAAACTGACAACTAGCTTAATGGGAGTGTCGGTTGGTTTGGAACTGTGCGGTCTGTCTCTTTCTTTATCTTTATGTTTTTTCGGAAGATCTGCTGTCGGATGGCTTATCGAATCCTATCGGAATTAGAGGACTATAAGCGAAAATATCTAGCTACAATAAGCGCCCAACGACGTACAGTTCTGGCATTGAACAAAGCACAGAAGAGACAGCGGGGGACATCGTGGACTGGGCCTAAGCAAGTGACGCAGTAAGAATGAAAGTCTTGGTGTGGTATTTGCTTTCCACAGGGAGACATCGGTTAGTGCAAGAAAAAAGGGACACTCAACGGGGTACTTAGCTTTAGAAGACTTCAGCTTCAACTTAGAAGACGAAACTCAGGTAGCGGCCGACCGGCACTCGTGCAAACTGCTTCTGCTTCAGGCTCCATGGCAAGAAAGACTGATGTAATGCCGTTGGCTGCCTTACTTTATACTACTGACAACCTAATGTCAGTCCTGAAGTGACAGCAACTGACACAGGAATAATAAGCCTCTGGTATTTGGGCCGGCCAAGGGCTACCCTGACAGGGATAATCCAAATGTGATGACTGCAACAGTGAAACACGAAGAACATCTGCCACTGTGGGTGTATTTGGTATCCCTTGTGCTGTGTGAGAAGGTCCACTCTGAGGGGTGACTTGTGGTGACTGCCCTTGGATAGTTGTAAGGGTAGGGGGAACCAATGCTGTCTTGGCCAGTGGATTTTCAGCAGGGCCTTCTGAACGAGTGGGAAGGGAGTTGGGGGATGCATAGAGAAACTTCCCCTTCAAGAGATTGAGAAGGCATCTCCGTTGCCAGTGCTTGAGGATGTGGTATCCTTGTGCAGAATCCAGGAAGTTGCCTGTCTACGGAGGAGGCAAACAGGTTTATTTGAGATGTACCCCACTGGTGGACCAGATCCAGGAAGACATCCCTGTGAAGCACCCATTCATGGTCATTTGTGATGGTTCTGCTGAGATAGCCCGGGAGTGCTATAGAGAGGGAATGTAGACTGCCTGCAGGATCACTCCCTGTGAGGTGGCCAGTTCCTATACTAGGAGAGCTAGTCTGCAAAGTGGGTAAGACTCGTGTCTTTTGTGACACCATATAGAAAATCTCTTCCACTTTGAAAGGTAAGATTTTCTTGTATTTGGTTTCCTGGTCTCCTGCAGGACAGTGAGCACATCCTCATTGTAAAGGTGTCTGAAGGGGATCAGAATCCTATCACCCACAGGGTGAGGTGCAGTAACTGCCACTGTGGGTGTATTTGGGATCCCTTGTGCTGTGTGAGAAGGTCCACTCTGAAGGGTAACTTGTGGTTACTGCCCTTGGATAGTTGTAAGAGTAGGGGGAACCAATGGTGTCTTGGCCAGTAGGGAGTCACCAACAAGATTTTTGTTTTGTCCTGCTGGATTTTTAGCAGGGCCTTCTGGACAAGTGAGGAAAGGGGGGGATGTTTAGAGAAACTTCCCCTTCCAAGAGATTGAGAAGACATCTGTTGCCAGTGCTTGAGGATGTGGTATCCTTGTGCAGAATCCAGGAAGTTGCCTGTTGATGGAGGAGGAAAACAGGTCCATTTGTGGTGTACCCCACCAGTGGACCAGATTCAGGAAGACATCCCTGTGAAACATCCATTCGTGGTTGTTTGTGATGGTTCTGCTGAGGCAGTCTGCCTGGGAATTCTACAGATAGGAAATGTAGACTGCCTGCAAGGTCACTCCCTGTGAGGTGGCCAATTCCCATACTAGGAGAGCTAGTCTGCAAAGTAGGTAAGACTCGGTCCCTCCTGTTTATTGGGATACCATAGCACTGTGGTATTGTCTGTGAAAATCTTTAGTGGACCTTGATGAAGATATGGTTGGAAGGCCTGAAGGGCCAGGATAATTGCTCTCATCTCTTGAACATTGATGTGTTCTTGTTTGTGTGGCTCTGGCCAAGACCCTGCACTGCTTGATGGCTCAGAGTTGCTCCCCAGCCAAAGTCTGAGGCATTTGTGTGCATGATGTGTGTGGGTAGGGATGGTTGGATGGGAAGACCTGGCTTGAGAGTCACTTGTGCCAACTACCACTGGATTTCTAGTTTGAGGCATGGTAGGAGGGGGACTCTGTACTCCAAGGGGTGGGAGTGTTTATTCCAGACTGACCAAAGGTACCACTGCAGCTTCCTCATATGAAGTCTTGCTAATAGTGGCTACCATGTAGCCCAGGAGCTAAAGGTACTGCCTTGCTATCAACTGTGCTGACTGAAGGACCAGAAGTAGGTGTTGTGTCAAGTTTTCCACCTTTTGAAGGGAAAGGTAGGCTTTCATGAACTCTGACCGAATTCTGCACCCCAAGAAGACAATGTCTTGAGTAGGTTCTAGGTGGGATTTTGGGTAGATTTACCTGGAATCCTAGAGACTGTATGAGGGAAATAAGGCATATATGTTGCAGGAGGGTCTCCTTGTTGCCTGCTTGTATAAGCAGGTCATTCGGATAACAGAATATCTGGATTCCATTTGTCCTGCAGAAGGCAATCACTGGAGCCAAACATTTGGTGAAAACCCTGGGTGCAGTGGAAAGCCCAAAGGGCAAGGCAGAGAACTGAAAGGGAGATGTGCCCACCAAGAACCTCAGGTATTTCCTGAAAGTGGACTTTACGGGGATGTGAAGATAGGCATCCTTTATATCTAATGTGGCCATAAACCCCTGGGGGATAAGATGAGGAAAAAGAGTTGGCAAAGTCAACATCCTGAAGGATGGAACCTTTAGGAATAGGATAAGATATGAGAGATGTGTAATTGGTCTCCAAGGACCATCTTTTCTTGGAACCAGGAAAATCCTGGAGTAGAAACCTCTTCCTTTTTCTGCGAGGGGCACTGGTTCTATGTTGCCTTGAGCCAGCAGTGCTTGTAGTATTGGCTGCAGGAGGTGTAGCCAATGTTTTGGATGTTGTGGTATGCCTTTTTGCTTTGGGGGCATAAGCCAGGTCATGTAATACCCATTTTGAAGGATTGAAAAGACCCATTTGTCTGAGGCGATGGATGCCCACACAGGGAGGCAGTGAGAGAGGCGTACCAACAGAGGGAGGAGGTGGGGGTTGTAAGGTTGGCAGGAAGTCAGATGCTACCTGCCTTGTCTTGAAAGGGCGGCCTCTGGCTAGAGGATGGTGTAGCTCTAGCTGGAGGGGGTTGCTTTCTGGTGGGCTTTCTAGACCTAGATGGAGCAGCAGGGCGAGAATATTTTCTAAGGAAATGTGCTTTAGCTGGGTAGTTTCTTTGAAATTTAGGAATAGGGGAGACTAGCAAGTATTTCAAATCTTGCATTTCTTTCCTCTTTTGTTGAAGTGACTTACACAAATCAGCCACTTTTGCACCAAACAAATCTGTGTTGTCCAGGGGGCATCAATCAGCTTTGCCTTGAAATCATCTGGAAGGAGCTGGAGGCGTAGTCAGGAGTACCTTCTTACGGCAGCTGCTAATCTGGCTGAGGCTTCAGCAGCATCATAACTGCACTTTATTGAGTGTATGGTAACTTGGGAGGGGAGCCAGAAGAGTAGACAGCGAAGCTTTGGCAGCACAATCTGGTGCATCAGCCAACTCCTTGGATGCTTTCTCCAGGAGTGATAAGGCATATTTAGCCATGTGTCTGGTAGTTAGCTCTGAAGGACAGAGTGGCAAAGGTGTAGATTTTGTTTTATCCAGATACTCCATGATTTTGCTGTCTTTGTCAGCAGGAAGGATAGTGGTGGTGGGTAAAAGTTTAGATGCCTTATCTGTGGAAATGGAGATTGTGGCAGGGTCTGCTTTTGGACACTTGAAGAGATGCTTTGCAGTCTCAGGGACTTTATAAACTCTATTAGGCCTGCGTGGAGCAGGTGGTTATGAGTCAGGACTTAAGGATGCTGAGGAGAAGGCATCCTGAAGGCAGGCAGAAATGGGGGAACAGCAGACGGACTTGGGGAATCCATCTGAATGAGGTCATAAAACCTTTTTTTGAACCTCAGTCATTTCAGAGGATTCCCACTTAAAATGCTCTTTTATCTTGGAGATGGTTTCCCTAAAAGTCATATCCTCCGCTGGGGAGTCAGGGTCAACAGATTCTTCCTCTGGGGAACCATACCCCAAGGGAGAAGAAAGTGAATCTTCAGATGAAGAATCAGAGAGATCTTCCTCTTCCCTCATGGTTGGGTCTGTGGTTTGAGGCCTAGGACTCAGAATGGGAGGTGGGATGTTAGGAGTCCCTGCAGAGGTAGGAGGTAAAACCACAAAGGCATTAAACAGACTGGCTGAAAGCCTGCCAGTCAGGCATGCTTTCAGTAGGAACAGAGATAGGCTTCCTTTTCTCCTTTTTTAGAGGTCTGGCAGGCATCTGAAGGGAGGAATGCTTGGAGTCTGGAGACTGTAAGGAACCGGAGGGATCTAATGGACCCTACTGAAAGCACTGCCCCCCCCCCCCAACATCAGAAACAGATGCTGGTAAAGCCTCTACGAACGTGCCCTCCACGTGGGATTGTGGGCTTCTGTGGAGGTACCCACTATATCTGAAATGGCGGAGCCAGACTCCTCTACCAGGCCTATGTCGGCCACAGGCTGAGGGTCAGACATAAGAGGCACAGCTGAAGTGGCTGGCCTTATAGTCTTAGCTTTATTTTTTTGGCAGTTCAGTAGGTATGTTGGAGGAACTCTCCATCCATAAAGCTATTTGTTTTAACCTTTGATTCTCTAAATACAAGTAAGGCATGTGCAGATGGCTGCACAAACATTTTGGGCACAAACACCTGGAAAATGGAGCAGGCCTTGTAATCGTGCGACTGTCCCAAATAACAGAGGCACTGATCATGGGTGTCCTTGTGAGGTATCTGATGGCCGCACACACGTGCCCTTTCTGGATGACATGAACAAACATTAATGAAAAAAAAAAAGATAATGACAAAGATTCCCCAATGGGGCACTTATCTGATTTCTCGAATCCGATGGTCATGAAGGCAGGAAAACCTGGCGTTTGACTAGCAGCTGAGATGTTCTCGGGGCTGGTGCATGCAGATGTCACTTTTATGGCTCACGTTCCTTAAGCCATGTCAGACGTCCCACGCACCATATAGTGACTGAAAACTTTTGTATACCGGCCGGACATTCTCAAAGCAAGAGGAGTAAACCCATATGTTGGGTACTGCAACATGTGAACAGAAGGACATCTAGGGATTACAGGGAACACTAGATCTTGCTTAAGGACATCACTTGTTACTCTGGTCCTGGCACAACTGTGGGTCCATCATTTCAGATAACTATCAAAAGTCCATGAGCACAACTGACTACCCTCAAATATCTACTGTGAAGGTGAGCTGTTACACATACTAAGTTTAAAGGGACTCCTGCAACAGACAAATCCAATCAATCCTAAGAAATGCTTCATACGCGTCAAAAATGAAGATGAAGGTTGCCACAAAAAGATCTCCAGAACAAGACTATTTGTACCACATCTTGACCAAAGCTTACTGTGATCACACAAGCTCCCATCTTCATACTAATGCCCTGGGGCCTTCAGACACAAATGACCAAGAGTCAGCATAAAACTCAACATAATGACGTCAGACAATTTAAACACCCATCCCTACACATGGTCAACATCTAATCTGTCAAGTACCAAATCCCTGATCAGATTTCCACAAAGTTTTGTTTCCCAGAATAAGTTGTAGTATTTTACTTCAACAGAGATCACACCATAAATGCAGTTTGTCTGTCCATGGCTGTGCAACCATGAAGGTAGTATACTACAGTAAGAAAGGAGAGAATGTCTTTGGTATACGTTTTATTTCAGGGACATGTTGGATAATTTGAGATCAGGTACTTCACCTTTGGGTAGTTTTCAATATCATAGTGGAAGCAACTAAGTTTATTAACCAGGACAATGGACTGTTCTAAAAGGACTCATTTCAGTCACTGACTGGGAGATGCATAAAAAAGTAAAGTTACGTACTTACCATAATGATAGCTCTGAGTTCTCTCTTTCCATCCGGTTCATCCTGTGTGTTATCTTATCCGGCCTAGATCCAATACCAGACAATTTCAAAACACTTCAGCCCCAGAACTCTTCCTCCTCTACCAACAATGCATAGCTCTGACAGACCAACCTTCGATAAAGTTTGCTCCTCTCCAAATCAGTTTCACTGCTGAAGCCAAACACAAGTGACACCGATGACCCCCAAACAAAGAGAGAACAGCTTTGATGAATTGGCTGACCAAGGGATAAATGAAACAATATAGGAGGGGTTGTGTGGGCAGGATGGTTGAAATGGACAGAAAGAGACAACATGGTTATATCATTATGGTAAGCATATATCCTTCATAACCAATGTTGTCTGTCCCACAGGTTGAACCTGGTTGGAAGAGTTCCCAGCCACGTTACATCCTAGACAGGCCCTAGGACAGCACAATCCGCAATATGGTGGAACCAAAAGAGGCTCCTGATTGACTGACTATCCAGCTTGTTGCGAGACACAAAGGTATGGGGACCCTAAACTTGCAGTCATCCCTTTTGGCAAAACCTCCTTTCTCCATTCTGTTGTTGGCCTAGTTCTTAGAATACCTTCTGCTACTTTATGAGTATAACATTCTGTACGGTTATTATTCTCCTTAAGGATCTGCATCCAAAATCTCAGTCTTTCTTCAAACCCACCACCGCTTCATCATCAGTTTCCATTTTGAATTGTAACCACCTGCTTGTATTATGCCTATCAGCCTTAACTTTGTAGCTTTAAAAGCATCCCTTCTAATCAGGTAATCCTAAACCATCTTATACTACTGGAAAAACAACTTATCCCACGTAACTCTTGCCCTCTTCCCCAAAACAATCCTGTCCTTGTAAAAAAATCAGATAGGGTTGGCCCACATAAGCACTTGCAACTCAAAGACTCGCTTTGCAGAGGTCAGGACAGACACTAAAACACTCAAGTAATGAACTGTAAATCAAAGACAGGTTCAAGAGGAGGCAACTATAATTTTTTTTCCATAGCAAAGCTGAGATTCCAGTAGGATGAATTTGCATTTCAGGCGATCTCGCATGCAATACTCTTTTCATAAACTGCTTGACCACAAAGAGATTTAAAAGGAGGATCCATAGACATGTAAGCTGAGATGGCCGCAAGATGCACTTTAACAGAAGCATATGCCAAACCATCTTTAAGTAGCTCATGTAATGACCTCAACACCAGACAGGCCAAAACCCTTTCAGGACCTCGGTTATTGGCTAGTTACCACCTAGAAAACATCTTTCACTTGTACACAAAATCTTCTAGTTGCAGGTTTTCCTGCCTCCTTAAATATCTGCTATACATCCTCATGGAACAGGTGCCTAAATATCGACAGCACAGACATCAACCACCACACCAATACCAAAGCCAGCACCAGTACCAGAACAAGAACGACGACCTCCACCAGAGCCCCAGAGCTTGTCCCTCTTACCAGGTCCCCCCATACCACAGCCACAGGGAGGAAATACTACTACAACCCACCGAGATTCCAGAAAGCAGAGGAGGAATTCCAGAGGTCTTATACTCTATCCAGAAACTCCCAGGGAGACAGGAGAACAAAACAGTGGACAGGGGTGAGGGAAATACAATACCTGGGCAATCCCGACTGGAACCCCGACTACAACCCAGGTACCAGGCTCAGACAGAGGAAACAGCCACAATAACAACAACAGGTACCACAATAACAGGTGCTCCACTTATCTGGAACCACTCTGTTAAAGCACTGACAGAAGAGGAAAAAAGTGTGTTGTCCAAAGGACTTACTTTTGTACCAAGCTGCAGGAGTGAGGTTGCTCAAGTACTGATAGACCTTAAAATATTTGTGAGAAAGCTCAACTTAAGGGTACAGTTTCATGGCAAAAGTAATGACACTGAAAATAAGCCTATTGATGAAACTATAAAAAGGCCTAGCAGCTATTGTCCACCACTACATCAAACACTAGCTGCTTTTGAAGTGAAATGTGAGATGGATATCAGGAAACTGCTTAAAAAACCTCCAAAGAAAAAACTTTATAACTTAACACAGGGAGAAAGAAAAGCATTGCTTGAGCTAGGCAAAGATAAATCCAGGCGTGTAATGAAGGCAGACAAGGGAGGAGGTATACTTGTGACTGATACCACTAGCTACAACCAAAACATAGAGAACATGCTGGAGGATAACAGATTTTATGAGTTATTTACCACGGATGATATAAAAAGAGCATATGATTTATGGAACACTATCTCACCACATTATGGGAAGAAAAACTTATCACTGAAAATCTTTATAATTATTTATGGAGCCCATGCCCACGTTTACCTTACTTTTTTGGAATACCAAAGCCACACAAGAACAGAGAAGACCCACCTTATAGACCGGTGGTAGCAAGTGGAGGTTCCCTTACTGAAGCCACAGCCATTTACCTTGATTACTTGCTGAAACATCTAGCAGAAAAGAATAAGTCATACATAAGAGATTCAATGGATTTTTTGAAGAAAATAAACATTACAGTGGAAGTTGACAGTATTTTTGTAACTATTGCTGTGGAATCCTTGTACACAGTGCTCCCTCACAATTACTGTATAACAGCAGCTATGGAGTCTTTTAAGAAACATAATCAGGGAACACAGGCACAACTGCAAAAGTTAAGCAAGCTCATTAATCTTGTACTGGACTTCAATTTCTTTACTTTCAATGGCAAACACTACAAACAAAAAACTGGTATAGCAATGGGGGCCGCCATGGCTCCCAGCATAGCTAACATAGCCCTGGGCAAATGGGATGAGGACTTTGTGTTAAACAACACAGACTACATGCAGCATATCACATGCTATTTACGTTTTATTGACGATGTCTTTATTGTGTGGGAAGGTGACACCTTGCAGCTTGGAGATTTTATCACTTAATCAAACAACCGCCTTCCTGAAGTTTACCTCTTCCCATAGCTGTACTTCAACCACTTTCTTAGATATGCAGATTTCCAAGGATATCAACAATAACAGAATCACCACTGATCTATTCAGAAAACCAACGAGGGTGAACTTATTACTCCACAGTAAAAGTCTACATCCTACAAAAACCAAGTATAATGTAGTGAAAACCCAAGGCTATAGATTAGCTCGAATTACCACAGAGATGGAACCATTTTTGAGAAACCTGAACAACTTAGAGAATGATTTTCTAGTGAGAGGCTATGAAAGTCAGATGTTAAAAAACATTCTGGAACCCATTATAGAACTGAAAAGGACCGAAGCACCTTCACTCAAACTCCCAAGTAGAAAAACGTTAAGTAATCCCACAGAGAATAACAAATGCAAAAATAGCTGCATCCTGACATACACTTTGGATTATCAGAGTATCAAAAATATTATTGAAGAAAACTGGGACATTGTCACAGGAAACCCTTTTCTGATTAACATCTTAGGTGAAGCTCCATCATTTGTTTATAGGAAGGGCCAGGAATATTAGAAGCTTTGTTGAATTTAAACCTAGACCATGTGAGAAAAGCACTAAAAGATGTGAAACTAATTGTACATTTTGTATATTTATACAGCAAGGTGACAGTTTTTATTGTCCTTATTTAAAGAAGATCATTAAAACCAGTGCAGGGGGTGACTGTAACACTAAAAAAGTAATTTACATGGCACAGTGCAATGAATGTGATGCATTCTATGTGGGCAAGACTGTAAATAAACTCAAGTGAAGGATTTCATGTCATCTGTCAGAAATCCGCTCTGGATGTAAAAATAATGCACTAGCCAAACACCTTTCTCTTCATAAAAGACACACAGGTTTTAAGTTCCAGATCCTGGATCACATAGACATGGATGATCTTGAAGGAGACATCCCGAATATTCTGGAGAAACAGGAACTCATGTGGCAATTAAAGCTGAATTCTTTTAGAAAGCCTGGACTAAACTACTACTGTTCAGTTAAAAGTGCACTGGAACTTAGAAAATTGCCACATTGTTTACATGATTAATTGTTATTTTATTTACTTTTTTTTCTACAAATTGGTTTTAAATACCATTTTAAATCATTTGAAATTTAAGTGTATATTTTGTTTCCATCATCATACATATATATTTTTTTATTTTTTTCTGGTTCTCTTTTTTCCACTTTATTCAAAATGATGGTAATAACAATACTAACTAATTATACAATTATATAGGTTTTTAGGGTTCTTGTACACAGACCTGAAGAAGTCTAGAAGGACGAAAGTGATCTTTGTTAACAATAGGTTATAAAAATAGAAACTGATTTTTACATGCAAAATGTATATGTGTATATTTATATATAATTTTTGATTGCAAAATTAACTAAGGTTGATATATTTCCAGCCATGTAGTATATTGCCTTGTATAAAATCATAGACTTAATTTGGTTAAATAAGATGTACCATTAAAGTACATTAGGGCTATATATTATTATGACAGCTACTAGGTAGGGCAGGACCAGCTCGAATGTCACACTGATGGGGGAAGGGATGTGAATTTAACATGTGTACCAATAACACTTTGTTTTACAGCACAATAAACCACTCCCATGCCTGATAAAAAGTATATATATATTTAGAAAGCTTGTGAGGAAATTATTACTCTATTTTTGTTTTACTTGGATCGCTTGTCTGTGTATTTAATAAAGGATTTTCGACTGGAAACAGACTGCCTGCCTTGCTTGGATTACTTTCGAATACTTAGTAATGCTGTAGAATTATACATTTTCTATTATTACTTTTTGACTTGACGAGTTTACGTTCGCTACTTCTACTACTATTGTCTGATCTGATTAATATACAGTGATTAACTAGAAATATATGGACTGAAAATCTTCCACACAGAGAAGTTTCTTACAATGTTTTGTTTTTAGACCCACTACACTTTTAGTGGGTTGTTTTGAGACTTCGGGGATACCACGGAGATTACTTGCAAATTATATAAGTCAGGACATGGCCACTAAGTCAGTCTGAAAGTATATCTATACTATTTTTGTAACTGATGTTAGGGTTTAATATTCAATCTAGAATGCTATTTCTATTAGAGAGTTTGTAAATTCTAGAAGATTCAGTGAATACTTGTGTCAATTCAAAAATGTTTGTGTGCTAAATCTTTAGTTGGTGCTTCCTAAGAGAATAGTCGAGCACAGTCAATATTAATGCCCGTATAATAATCATATCTTGTTTGATGAATAATGTTATCCATGATGGTATATGTTCTAATGTGTCTATATTTTTGTAGGTGTATTTGGAGGGCTGTAGATGGTTGTTTGACATTTATTTAGCTTGAGGGTTGCAAAAAAGTTCTTAAATTGTGGCTAAACTGGTCTCTCAATCTGTATAGTAATATATCTGTATCTATTTATACACACACACACATATATATATATATATATATATATATATATATATATATATATTACACACACACACATATATATATATATATATATATATCTATATATATATATATATATATATATATATATATATATACATATATATATATAGATGCCAAGCACTGGAGTGAGCAAGAAATGCTCTGACACCATGTAGAGTGACAACAGGGTCAATAGGTGTGCAAGATCAACTATCCTAGAGTATGGGAATATTTCCTTTACCTGGAGATTGTGCAATCTTGGAGTTAATATATATAATTAGCAGGGGTGTGGGGGTACAACCCCCCCCCTCCACATGGGGGTGTAGCAGGCTTGACTTCCTGCAAAAACACTTGCTGTTGGTTTAGTCTGCTCAGTGATAATCCCCAGAGCATGTATGTGCAGAACGTGCTGATATTGGAGCTTTCAACATCCGGATATCGATCTGCAGAGTATCGGGACACTGTACTTTGATACAGTGTCCTACACCAACATATATGCATATTAGTATATGGTATGATTTTACAAGCGAAGTCTCCAAGAAGCTACTTTTTGGTTATTTTGTGGAATATTACCAAAGGCAAACAGAAAAAGATAGTGAGGAAATCCCAGAAAGTCAGATTTGATAGCAGTGAATTGGATATGCTCCTCATATAGTAGCTGTAGCAAAAGATGCAGATAATCGAGATGTTTCCCGAAATCCCAACAAAAAAGATAACCACTGCGAGACATATGATGGCATAAGCTCCATAAGAATCCTTGGTCAGGGGACAGAAAGGGTTCTTGAGCTGGCATCCCCTACTGCTGTTTGCAGAGCTAAATCCTGGAGTAACATCCATATTAATGTCAGATAATGTCTGCAGCCCAGGTCTTTTGGTGTGATAAATGTTTACATAATCAACAGAAGCATTAATAGATAATGGACATGGAATGGCTCCCCACACAGTAGCCTCTGAGCTCTGACTCTGCAGACACATTCAAGCCTCTGTTTGTCAAATGATTACGCCAGCTGTGGGCTTTGCCTGCATACCAATGCAAAACATGCAGTTCTAGCCACTTTCTACGGAGGTAGGGGAATGTATGTGTGCATACCTCTCAACTGTACAGATTTTCACAGAATGTCCTGATTTTTGCCTTATGTTTTTGGTCTGTTCTTCATAAAAATTCTTTTTTTTTTTTTTTAAAATCACTGAGTTTCAGACACAATATCCTTCAGAAAATGTATTGTAATACAAATCCTATTACTCTAGCAACTTTCTAAATTTGTCTCTAGTTTTAGGTCTTTGTCCCCAACATTATAACAGACTTTGTTCAGATTTCTTGTGCTAAGACATTGAGAGGTGATGTGTGTGTGTGTGTGTGTGTGTGTGTGTGTGTGTGTGTGTGTGTGTGTGTGTGCACGTATGTAGCATACCCATCAGCTGTCCAGGTTTTTGCAGAAAGTCCAGATATTTGCCCCATATTCCTCCTAAAAAGGACTGAAGTTGCTAAACAATGGCAGACATTTGAGTTTTAGACGTTATACCCTTTAGAAAAATGCATACTAACACAAATCCTGTTACTCTAGCACTGTTCTAAGTTCATGAGAAATATTTCTAATCTTTCTTATTTATTTTAGGCTTTGTCCAGATTTATTGCACTAAAAGGTTGAGGTGTGTGTGAGAGAGAGTGAAATACAGAGTTAGCAGGCAGAATTTATTTTCAAGTGCGTTTTCAAGGAAATGTGAGCTTCAAGGAAAGAGAAGTTTACTGCTGCTCATGCTAAGTCTGCTTAAAATGTGCAACTGTTTTGTTTAGCAAATGGTAACACTGTTGTGGTATAGAGTTTTAAAGCAGTGTTAGTAGCACAGCAGGTAGAAAACTTGCATCTTGATGCAGAGAGCTGTAGGTTCCACTCCCACGGCATGCAGATTTGTATTTTAAGGGGGTGGGGTGCTGCAGTCCTGAGTATGTCCTCCTTTGGATGAGATGCCTAGTAACTATGAACCTGTTTTTCAACTTGCCACTCATTCCCTATTGCAATATACCAGCTTACCATTTCTTTTAATGTAACATAGGCAATTTATTCTTCAAGGACAACAGGCACTGAATTTGTAAATGAAACATTGAAATATAAAGTTGTTTTCTAGCAACAACCTCTTCATTGGTTTCAGATCTCTTTAATGTGGAATTATTCAGATGACTTTTGCTTTCTGCAGAGATTCTGCATATTGACTGATATTGATGGATTGCATGACAAAAGTTTGAGTAGCCCTTTATGGTGGAAATGTTCTGAACTGGGCAGTTTGTCATTATTGGTTCATATGATTTGTTTCATTGCTTAAAGGAAAAATGTTCAGAACTATAAATTTAAAACACTCTAACAAGTGGCGCTGTATTATACAAGGGATATAATTCAATTATTACATAGTATAATTAATACAACCAGGAAGGTAAATCAAAGAACTTTTGCATGGTTATAAAAATGTGTGCAAGGAGCCTATGATTTGAAAACAGCCTAAAGGTAAACTTACCCTGCCACTGGCCAGATGCATTTTCTTTGAATGTGGGTTTCAATGCTGTTTCAGTGAAAGTGGGTTTCAAAGGTAGAGAAGTTTTAATGCTAAGTCTGTTTTCATTGTAAGACTATTGCTTAGTTTAGGTTTAGTAAACGTCTACCAGTGTTTGTGCTATAAAATTTGAAATAAAAGTTGTAAATTAAATCCAAATATCTGTAATCATTGTAGAAGTAAAGCATAAAGCAGTATGCACACAGATATTTGAACAGTGTCTATGGCAAATGTGGAGAAATAGCCAAGTAATGGGACACTGGAATGGCTGCATGGGCGGGGCTGTGTGGGTGGGGGAAGCTGTGTGGGTGGGGCTCTGGGTCTGCACCCCCCCCTTGCAAAAAAAATCCTGCGGGCTCCCTTGGTCCTTGGCCATTTCCATTAAAAGGGAGAACCAACTTTGCCTGCGCCAATAGGGCGTTATCACAATGAATCTGGTTAATTCTTTCTGAATCTTTAGAAGTACCTTGGGAATCACTGGAAAGGGTGGAAAAGCATACAGAAAAATTCCCAATCATGAGAATGATATAGCATTTGTCTTCCAAACATGACTCAAGGATACCGTGAAGAGAATTTTTTCAGTTGTCTGTTTTGTAATGAGGTGAAGAGATCTAAAGTGTTCCTCACATCTGGATCAAGTACTGAAGACCTTTACATGGAGTTTTCACTCCTGATGGTGTGTCCAGGACCTGCTTAGTCCGTCAGAATGTACAAGGCCTGAAGAGTCAGAGAACACTGTAGAGCCAGCTCCCAAGCCATCACTGCCAACCAGCAGGAGAGTATGACTTTGTACTCCTTTGCTTGGTCAGGTAGGACATCATGGTAGTGTTGTCTGTAACTACTTGAAGAGGACCTTGGTCTGCTGGAGGAGGTAGTCTGTCCTATTTTGACTGTATGAGTTTTACTGGTAAGCCAGTTTGTAACCCACCTGACAATATATGGGTTGCTATCCAACTGGGTGAAACTTTATCAATAATGCCTGAGTGGGGGATGGTGGCAAATTTCTTGGCTAAGCCCAGGTAGGCTATATGCACAGTTTTACCCTTGTCAATGGTTTTGGTGACTGTCTCGAAGTCCACCAAGTTTAACAGGCACAATCTCCCTCTGATGAAGCCAAACTGGTAAAGTGTTTGCAGATGACAGATTCACTAACCATAGGCAGAGACATTTTTATTTTGTTTTTTCTTCTTAACTGTAACCGGATTTGATGGGGGGAGGGGAAGCCAGAGGTAAGATCCATCCAGTTAGGCGAGAAAACACCGGTCAGAATAATACACTGACAGTACTGGATAATGTGTCAGAAAAAGCACTTGAAAGTTTCTATTAACATGTCCCCACACAACTAAACGCTGCCAAACTGTGCTATTAACACAACAGTTTTGAAATGTGTTCAGAATTCTTTTACAGCTGGCAGAAGTTAAAGAAAGAATTTCTAGTACAGAAAATCTAAATGCCAAAGCAACCAATGTGCCAAACGTGTGTAAAAATTACCTCCATACACTTTAACTATGTTAATCTGCTAACATTTAATAGCAAAGCAAACTATATTTTCTTGTCAGAGTAAAATCTCCACAGTGCATTCAAATAACTTCACAGAGCAGAACCATACATATAGTGAAAAATGTATAAATGCTGGAAAATCCACATTCTTCAACAGTCAGATGATGAAAATAAAGCAGAGTAATAACATTAAAGACAGGCCTCTGGTGTCTAGCAGCACATATATACACACGATGTAGAAACAGTAAAAACAAACATTGTCACAGAAGCCAAATAAACACTGCTACAAGCAGAATTTTCCACAGGAATTACAGTAAACATTGACAAAATATATATTTTTTAAGAAACACAAAAATAGAATAATAAATCTAATAAAATAAAAGGAAGGGGTCCCCAAATGGTGCTTACCTGAGCAGCAAGCTGGAGAAATTAGCACTGGACCCTCTGAAGAGCAGAAAGCAGTAACTTGTGACAGCTGTACGCTTTCCACTCAGGATATGCTCAGCAAATCAGCTGTCAGAGGGAAAAGGGATGGAGTCTCAGCTTTGGAAAGCTGTCCAGTACTGGGCTACCATGACAAATAAACCCAAAATGCCACTGAGGCAGTGGTAATGATGAACATCAAGCTATTTAAAAACATATGATGAAAAGAGACAGAGATCATAAGTGAAACAGGAGCTTTGCGTATTAAACATACTTAATGTGAAGGGGGATGTATTGTAAAGCAAGAGGAACAGGGAATAGCTATGGAAACAGCACACAATTAGGGGTATGTTTATAACGGACAACTAAATGTGGTCGTGATAGAAAAAGTGGCAACTCATGGGGTGGGGATGTTAAACCGAATTACTGGAACATCCCTTTTCAAACATTAAAAGGGTGATGGAATGCAAATAAATTTAAGATATTTGAGGAAATACGTGCAACAGGTGGAAAAAATGGGGAAAATTTGAGAGGAGCAACAATGTAAGAGAAAGCTATAACATTCAAAAGAACATAACAGATCTTTCTGAGTTTGTACTTGGATGTCAAGCTTTAAAACTTGAGAATTTCTCCTAGAAGAAAATATGCAAAATATAAATACTATCTTCCCTATCAAAAATTTAGTCAGCCAAGAAATTCAGAGTAAGCTTCTGTTACAAAATGTTTAGACACAATCGAGATGCATTCCTGGAAAGACAACTGCATAGAGTTCTGTCATTCACTGGCATGAGGACAGGGCATTGTGCCTAGTTTTCACAGGAAATTAAAGAACACCAGGTCTCATGAACATTTATCTTTGCCAACAGCTTCCCTAAGGCTGTACCCGCTTCTCTAGAAGGGCTAGGCCAATCAAGCCTGGGATGAACTTGCTAGCGCCTATCCAATCATCTAGGTCCTGTATATGAAGGACAAGAGTGTACCATATCACAATGCTTAATATGCAGTAGCAGTTTATTCCAGAGGTGGGGGAGGCAATGTGTTATGAATGTGTCACTCCAAAATATGAGAAAAATGGAGCATGAATGGCTATGTTTAAAAACTCTGGGGCCTCCTAGTAACCTCCTATGATCTACTGGTGAAGATTTTGGTTCCTGGTTCAGGTATCTGTGGAACTATTGGAATGGAGATGCAAAAGATCCAGGACAACTGGGTCTCTGACACGGAAGCCAAAACCTACATTCACCTCAAGAGTTTATAAGATATTGAAAAAGGAACGCTGTATACAGTTCTCATTTGGCAACTCAGGATCTTTAAGCCCATGATTTTCACAAGAATATCTGAGGTCTCTAACTATGACACGTCTAGTGAGGTACATCATGAGCTGGATAATTTACTTCATAACTGGCCTAATTAATGCTGCACATAAGAAAACAATGACCCCTTAAGATCTGGTTGACAGTCCCTTGGCAATTAGCTGTGCTAATTAGGATATTCTGACAACTGTTGCCACACAACTGAAGGAGAGGAATTATGTACTCAAGATCCACAACTGAAGGAGAGGAATTATGTACTCAAGATCCAAAGTCCTTAACATTTTCATTTTATGTGAGGCACTGCCAATGCTATATGCTGTAGGGAGGGACTGTCTACCAAATGTGACTATGAATTTTGTTTGCATTCAATACGAACTCATTTGCAGTACAGTAGTTACTGATATGTGGAAACTCCTGCTGAAGGGTTAGGATATCAGAGTGAGTTTTGGGAAAGTACAATTCTGGAAGAAAGCTTACCATAACAGTAGATATTTGAATGACTACTGCTGCAGTAGACTACTTTATATGTGGGTTGTAATCTGCTAATGATATAACCAGACTGACAGATTCTAAAACTTCAGGGCACCTTCCTTTCGACCAGTTAGTCAGTTCAAGCTCAGCTGACAAAGTCAAGTTTTGGCATCAAGCCCTTCATACCTTTCATGTCAGATGGGGAGGTGCAATGCTAGGAAAACAAAAGTCTGTACCCCTGTCATAACAAAACATACAAAAATAAGGAGGGAGGGAGTGGACAATTCAGCAAATATCAAACATCTACTGTTATGGTAAGTTTACTTGTACGATGGTACATTTTTCAAAAGAAACACTAATGCAACAGCATAACTTACATGGGTAGATTACAATAGCTTAGATAGTCCAGGAGGAGGAAGGATGAACGTCCACCAGGAGCCCTTGAAGAATAGCCCTAGTAAAGCCTGGCCTAGACCTGCAGAAGGAAGCTAATTTTTACTGCTTTATAAAAGTATGCACAGAGGACCAAGTTGCTGCTTTTAGAATACTCCCAGAATCTAACCCATTCTAAAAAGCCACAGATGAAGCCAAGACTCTGCCTGGAATAGTTTTTTTGCGGTGTGTGTAACAAAAAGTAATATTCTGAAAACTATTTGGAAACACTTTTTTTGACACTGATTGCCTTTTTTTCTTACATTCACAAGAAATTTACTGATCAGAAGTTCTGAAAGATTTTGCTCTGTTAAGACAGTAGCAGAGCTGTCTGTGGACATGGAAGGTATGAAGCATCTTTTCTCTCTCATTTTTAAGACTCTGGAAAGATGACAGTAAAAATGGGTAGCTTGGCTTTTGGCAAACTCAGATACCACATTAGACATAATAGGATTAGTTTTAAAATAAATCATATCTTTCTTTGGAGAAAACGAGTCAAGGCTAACCATAACAGCTTCAACTCAAGATGCTCTTCTTGAGGTCGGAACAATAAATAAGACTGTTTTCCATGTCAAGAACTTTAAGTCAGCCTGATGAGCTGGATTCAAATGCTGCAAGAGTTAGTTTTTCAAACACAAATTTGAGATCCTAAGGAGGAACACACCTGTTTTCTAGGAGGTTCACATGCAACACCCCTTTCAAAATCTTTTTCACATGAAACTGCATTTAAAGAAGGGGATCCACGGGCAGGCATGCTGTAGAGGCAGACAAATTAACAGTGATTGAGGAGTAGAACAGCCCATAGGATAACTTACACAAAGCAGCAGAACAAGAGAAACACTAGCCCAGAAGGTGCACTGTTTCTTTTCTTGGCAAAAACTAGCAAACCTTTTCCATTTGCTAATCTATGAATTTCTGGTAGCATGTTTTTCTTGCTTCCATTAACATCAGCTGCATGTACTCAGAAAAAAAGTGCCTAAAAGATATTAAAATTGTCATCCAGGCAATAAGTTGAACTTGTTAGGGGTTACATGCTCAAACACTCCCATCTGTGAAGAAGCATGTAGCAATTGCCCCTGGCTATTTCCAAGAGACGGATTAACCACTGTTGCCTGCGTCAGAAGGGAGTCATCACAATGACCTCTGGGGAGTTCTCTTCAAAAGTACCCTGGAAACTAGTGGAAATGCATACTGGAACATTCATTGTCCAAGTGAAAGGAAAAACATCAGTCTTCCAGGCCTTCAAGCAAGAAGTTCTGGAGCAGAATTTTGACAACTGTTTAGCGTGAAGGCAAAAAGATCCAGTGCTTCCCACGGATGGATCAAATAAAGACCCTCTGATTCAGCTTCCTTTTATAACTGACTGTTCTTGTGATGTTCAGCTTGTCTACCACACAATTTTGCAATGATGGTATGCAAGATGACTGCAGAGTGAGAGTTTGCTAAAAAGCTGTAGCCCAGGCTACCATGGTAAGTCTCCATACACAGTAGGCTCTGATTCCCCCTTGCTTAATAATGTACCACATGACTGCAGTGTGGTCTGTAAACACTTGTGGCCCCAGAGGCCACAGCTGATTAAGAAAGTAGAGAGCATTTGTAAGAGCTAATCTCTTTTTTACATTTATTTGTGTGCTTTTGGTCTGTCTTTCTTGTTCAAAAGACCCTGCACTTTTATTCCCATTGACACTACCTTCCAAAGCAAAGTCTAAGTGATTGACTACACTGGAACAAGAGGGAAAATGGGAGACCAGGATTTTGAGAAATTTGGTGTCTTCACCACAATCTTCCTTTTCACAAATTCAAAACTGAAGTCCGAAAAGTCAAGGGATGTTTATGTTGGGACCATAGGAATGTCCGGTACCATTAGATTTTTCTTATTTGGAGTTTTCCAAAAGGTTTCATGACTACAACAGTTATCATGCGACCCAGAAATCAGAGGAATTCCCTTGCTGAGACTGAAATCTGAATGGAAAACTCCAGGAGCAAATCCAAATACAGATTTTTTTCCTACAGAAGAAAACCATTTTGAACTGAGATATATAAAAGACAGCCCAGGAAAACCATACTGAAGAGTCAGTTCTCTTGGAATCCCAGTATGTATAGGAAATCCCTTAGCCAAACAAGATATTCATGATACTTTGAAAAGGACTCTGCAAAGATAAAAAAAAAAATCATCTAAAGGAAAAATGTGAATACCTTGCAGTCTGTTGCAGGCCATCACAACAGCTAGACACTGTATGAACAACCTTGGAGCAGTAGATAGTGCAAGAGAGAACTGGCAGTGTGATCCAGACACAGCAGGCTAAGAGATGTCTGAAATCTGAAGCTAGAGTAACAAAATATGCAAGTCTAAGATCGCTAGAAAACTGAAATAAGGGGTAACAATTCTGAAGTGACAATATTTTGAACTTGAGCACTATCACAAACAGGTTCAGAACAGAAGGATATAGAACTGGTCTCCAAGAATCTTCCTTCTTTGGTACCAGAAATATCCATGACTAAAATCCCTTCTCTAAACGGAGTAAAAAGCATGCTTCTAAAACCCTAAACAAGCATATGCTGGATGACAGAAAGGAAAACAGTTTGGCCCAGTGGAGGAGGAGGAATCACCCTAAAATGTTTGAAAGGCTCCCGCTGCTATCTGTACCCTTTTGATGGGTTACTCAGAAGAAGGAATTTGCTGCCAGAGAGAGAAAAGGAGATTCAGATTTTCTGGAAAGATTAAGAGACTGACAGGGTGAGAGAAAGGAGGCAAAGTACAGCTGTATAAGTAAACTTAACATAACAGTAGATATATGAATGATCACTGATTCAATAGCCTAAGTTATATGGGCTATGTCCTGCATAGCATATAAAAGCCAGCCAGCCAGCTGTGCATGGGGGGAAAAAAACAATCTGCCTTCTACAACTTCTTCCATACTTGTCCTAGAGTAGAATTTTGCCAGTTGACTGTTTGCGGAGTAGGGAAAAGAAGATCTATCCGATGAATTCCTCATACATGGATCAAATTTTGGAAGGCTTTAATATTGAATTATATTACCACTAACACATCACCTTAAGTGTTGTACTTTTGTTATGCATGTGCTGCAATAGCAGTATCACTGCAGTGGCAAGTGTTGCCTGTTTTTTCCTTTGTAGGAATTATTTATTTCCAGGCTGAAACTGTCAAAGACAGATTCTGTTGGCATTTTGACACAAAGCATGGGAGGCTTTTTTCAGAGACTTGCACTTACTTTTCTGGGCTTCAACTGTGGCAGGATGAAAAGTACAGTTTTGTACCTACCATAAATGTAGATGTTCGAAGATCCACATTGCTGCAGTCCTGACACTTGGGTAGTCCGCTGTCCCAGTCGGCCCGAATACCAAAGTATAAGGCTGACGTCGGTCAAGGCGCATTAGTCTGACGTCAGGACGTCAGGGTACAAATGCGCATGACCGACGTCATTTCCTCAGTCTTTTCTTGCCCCAGATGTCAGAAGACCCTAAAAAGATAAGGCCAAACCAAAAAACAACAACACACCAAACACCCCTGTACCAAATATATGTACAATATATACAAAGTCAGAAAGGTACAATCCCACCCACACAACCACCCCTAAACACAGAGGGGAAGGAGGGAGGAAATTGGACTGCAGCAATGTGGATCTTGAACATCTACATTTATGGTAGGTACAAAACTGTACTATGTTCTTCATCTCACATTGCTGCAGTCCTGACACTTGGGTAGAATCCCAAAGCAGAGGTAAGGGAGGATGGCAAATCACAAAGAAGCAGGAGCTGACAACATGCCCTGTAAAATAGCAGTGGCAAAACCAGCCCTAGATTTAGAGTAGAGAGGAAGGTGGTAATGCTTAGAGAAGGTATGCACTGAACTCCAAGTAGCTGCCTCCAAAATATCCTTAGTTGCCACCCCTTAGAAATGCTGTTGAAGTGGCAGTAGCCCTAGTGGAATGAGGCCTAATCCCAGCTGGAATCTCCTTGCCATGATGGGAGTAACAGAAAGTAATGCAAAACCCAATCCACTTAGAAATAGTTTGTTTTGACACAGGCTTACCCTGAGAACTCAAAGCAAAAGAAACAAACAACTGCTGAGACTGCCTAAAATCCTTAGTCCTGCTTAAATAATAACGTAATTGCTGTGTACATCTAAAGTGTGCAAAATCTTTTCCCCCTTATTTTGGGGATTTGCATAAAAGGTAGGCAAATGAATAGTTTGGTTCAAAGCCACACTAGAAACCACTTTAGGCATAAAGGAAGGATTAGTACGTAAAGATACCCTATCCTTATGAAAAATTAGGAAAGGCTCAACCGCCATAAGGGCCTGCAATTCAGACACCCTTCTTGCAGAGGTAATGGCTAACAAAAAAGCAGTCTTCCATGACAAATATTTCAATTCAGCAGTAGCTGCAGGCTCAAAAGGTTGTAGAGTGAGTTTCTCCAACACAAAATTGAGGTCCCAAGCAGGAGTAGGAGCTCTACGTGGAGGTCTTATATTCTTTGCCCCTCTAAGAAATTGCTTGAACAAAGGATGAGAAAACAATGGTGGGTCACAATCATAGTGAGCTGAAATTGCTGCAGCATGAATCTTAATGGAAGAGAAAGACAAACCTTTGTCCAATAACTCAGTAAGATATTGAAGAGCCACACTCAAATTTGGCTCAGAAACATCCAAATCCTTTGCTGCACACCAAAATAAAAATCTCTTCCATTTTCCTGCGTACACTTTCCTTGTACTAGGTCTTCTGGCTTCCATAATCACATTCAAAACTTGTTGAGGAAGCTGAGACCTGCTATGGTTCAAAACAGAATATGCCAGGCTGTTAGATGAAGAGAGTGAAGCTTGACATTGAGTAGATGCCCGTCCTTCTGAGACAATAGGTGTGGAATCAAAGGTAAGGGCCATGGAGGCTTCCTTACCAGACTCCTCAGCAATGGGTACCAGTGCTGCCGAGGCCAATCTGGAGCTATTAAAATCATCCTTGGCTTGTCTTGTCTGACCTTTAGGAGTACCTTTGGGAGGAGAGGCAGATGTGGAAAGGCATACACATGAAGATTTTTCCAACTGAAAGAAAGAGCATCCACTTTCCAGGCTGTGTGATGAAACCTTTTCGCAAAACTTTGGCAGCTGGTGGTTTAGTGGAGAAGCGAACAGATCTATGTCTGGAGTACCCCATGACACTGTCAATGTCTGAAATACATGAAGATCCAGTTTCCACTGTGGGGATCCATGATTTGCCTGCTTAACACATCTGCTAAGGAGTTCTGTGCTCCTGGCAGAAACCTTGCTTGAAGATTCAGTTGCAAGCTTAACGCAGTCTCCCACAAAATCATTGCTTGCCTGCATAGAGGATAAGAATGTGTTCCCCTTGTTTGTTGATGTACCACATGACAGTTGTGTTGTCTGTTAGAATCAACACCTGCCCTGGAAGAAGTAAATCCTTGAAAGCCAGTAATGCAAACTGGACTGCTAACATCTCCTTCATGTTGATATGTAGATGCTGCAGTCTGGCAGGCCACTTGTCTTGTATCCACTTTCCATTCAGATGAGCTCCCCAAGCTGTGTCTGAGGCATCTGTCGTTAGAATCTGACTCGCCTCTGGCCGGGTCACAGAGAGTCCCTTGTTTAGGTGACATTCCTGAGCCCACCACAAAAATTCCTTTTGAATGCAAGGTATTATTTGAATGACAGTGTCCAAATCCTGGCAGTGCTGTGTCCATACATTTTTGAGATACCATTGTAGCTTCCTCATATGCAGTTTGGCATTGGGAAGTACCAGAATACAAGATGCCATGAACCCTAAGGCTTGAAGGACTGTCCTTGCAGTCAGCCCGGACTGATGAGATAGTTGATGGAAGTAAAGAGAAAGATTCTTTTGTTTGTCCGGGGTTAAAAAGGCCATCTGGGTTGCTGTATTCAGTCTCACACCCAGAAAGCACATGTCTTGAGAGGGTACTAGACTGGACTTTATTTCGTTCACAGAATACCCTAGGCATCTTAGCACTGCTATCACATATTCCAAATGCTGAAGAAGCACGTCCCTTCCTTGAGCCAGAATCAGGCAATCGTCCAAATAAGGATAGATTTGTATTCCTTTCAGCCTGAAGAAAGCTATCACTGGAGCCAGAACCTTTGTGAATACTCTGGGCAGTAGATAAGCCAAAGGGCAATGCAGAGAACTGATAATGAGAATTCCCAGCTCGAAAACGCAGATACTTCCTGCAAATTAGTCTGATAGGAACATGAAGGTAAGCTTCCTTGAGATCCAAAGTTACCATCCAGTGATCTTTGCCAAGCAGAGGTAAAAGCTGTTGTAACGTCAACATTTTGAACTTGGGAATGTCCAGATAAGTGTTGAGGATAGACAGATCCAAAATTGGTCTCCACGTGTTCCCCTTTTTTGGTACTAGGAACAGGCGGGAATAAAATCCTAGGCCCCTTTCTGGCACAGGAACCGGCTGAATGGCCCCTATTTGGAGCAACAGAGAAATTTGCTGGTGAGCCTCTTTCCTTTGTTGAGGAGGAATGTCTGGCATGCCTTTGAAAGGAGGCAAGGTATGGAAATAAAACCTGTAACCGTGGTGAATGATATCCAATACCCATCTGTCTTGGGTAATTAAACTCCAGTTTTCTTTGAAAAGTGCCAACCTTCCTCCCAAAGGTGCTGCCAGACGAGAAGATTCTGGCAGCTGAAAAGGCAGGTCATTGGGTCTGTTTACGAAAGGACTGACCCCTGCCCTCCCCAGAAGACTGAGCAGGGGAACTCCCTGTTCTAGGCCTAAAAGAACCTTGAGCTCTGCCCCTACCACGTCTAGACCTACCCCTAGACTGGGAATCATAAGCAGGATATGTCCACCCCTTGGTAGGCCAATTTCTACTAAACTTCGGAGGCTGAACCTGCAAAAAATCTTTAACAGTCTGCATAGACTTAGCCTTGTCTTCCATTTTCTTTAGAACTGCTTCCACAGGCGAACCAAACAACACATCAGATTGTAAAGGAGCATCTAAAATCCTTGTCTTCACATGCTCAGCTAAATTCTGATCCCTCAACCAGGCGTGCCTGCGAAGAACCGAACCAGTGGCAGCCACCCTAGACGAGGCCTGCACAGCATCAAAACCACATTGCAAAGAATGCTTACCCACCTGTTCAGAAACATGAACTAAATCCTGCAACTCTTTACACTCAATACCTTCCGCCAAAGCATCTACCTTAGACTTTAATTGTGAAAGGAGATAATTTTGGTATTTCAACATGTGAAACTGGCAATTCAAAGCTCTCATGGCCAAAGTGGAAGAAGTATACACTTTCTTTCCCCATCTATCCAAAGCCCTTGCCTCTTTATCTGGAGGAACAGGATTTTTAACAACAGAAGCCTTAACACCTTTAGGCCCCTGTGAAACAGTTTCTGGGTCTGCCCTAGGACTCTTAAAAGGATACTTATGAGCTTCAGGCACCCTATAATATCTATCCGGTTTAACTGGAGCAGGAGGCAAAGAATCAGGGTTCAGAGAAGCCTCTGCAAAAACATCCTCCACCACATCTAGAACAGGAGGTATAGCTAAAGGCCTATGCTGGGGTAGAAACAAAAATTCCCTAAGCCTTTTCCTGGAATCAGAGAAATCCTGACCTTCCCATTTAAAATGCTCCCTCATGGAATGAAGAGTCTCTGAAAATGAAAAATCCTCAGGAGGAGAAGCAGAAGGAGTAGAATCATCTACATCAGAATCAGAGTAAGGGGAATACTCCTGCAAGTCTTCAGCCGAAGACTCAGAAGCATCCGAACACTGCTCAAAACTCCCAAGCTCAGGTTCCACCCTAGGCCTCTTATCAGGAGGGGGCATAGAACCTCTAATCATTGTAATCAAATCTTCTGCCATCTTAAGCATATGCTTCTTAGGTACAGACCCTGAAGAACTAGGGGTAACACCTGAAACAAAACCTGGCCTGCCCCTGGGAGAAGCCTTGGAAACAGCAGGGGAGGGCCTAACCACCTTAGGAAGGGAGGGAAGAACAGCTACCTGAGAAGCCCCTTCCGCCTGGCCTACCTCCTGAGAGGTCACATCTTGCAGTAATAAAGTCTCTCCCTGGGATTCCAAAGAAATTTCTGGCTGGACCTCTGGCTCCACCGAGCCCTCTAAAGAACCGACGTCCGGTACGGACGGTTCTTCCAACCTAGGCTTTGCAGTTTTGTCCTTGCGCTTTTTTGACGAAGCGGGCGTCGGAGCATCCGACGGCATTTTATAATTACACCGCTTCCCAAAAACTAACCTGGCACAATCTAATCTTCTCTTTATAGTGCGTTTGTTAAATCTAGCACAAGAGCGACAGCCAACAACATCGTGCTCAGGCCCTAAGCAAGGTATACACAAGGTATGGTAATCCCTATGAGGTATCTGTTTCCCACAAGAAATACAGTTATTCACTTTTTCTGACATCCGGAAAAATACTGAGGCAAGAAAAAACCAAAATATTCCCCAACGGGGTACTTAGCCAACTTGGATTCGGTCTGAAACTCCGACTTCGGAAAATCTCAGAACGCCAACCTGCACTTGCAAAACTGCTTCTGCATCTGACCATGCGGCAAAAAAGACTGAGGAAATGACGTCGGTCATGCGCATTTGTACCCTGACGTCCTGACGTCAGACTAATGCGCCTTGACCGACGTCAGCCTTATACTTTGGTATTCGGGCCGACTGGGACAGCGGACTACCCAAGTGTCAGGACTGCAGCAATGTGAGATGAAGAACATCTATAAATGCATTCACGTTCAGTTTTGTAGTCTAATCAGTACTGCACTGGATGTTTATCACTTTACATTGCACCTTTTTCAAGACATTAAGTTTATGCAATGCTGAAATATGTTACAACTGTGAGCTGTACTTCTCAGCCTCAAGCTTGTTGCAGTTAATTTTCAAAGATGGCATGAATGGTGTGTTGAGTTTCTGTGGAAATAGTTACTAATTTATGTATTTTTTTCAGGTGTCTAAGCCAGGATATAACTGTGCTACACATACCGCTCAGGTGTCCAGGATATTTTAATGAGCCTGACTATAGTTTCTCACACACATTCACACACTCAGACATCCAATTCCTTAACACAATACCGTTCCATACTTCATGCATGACTCCCACTTGCACATTATGGTCTAAATCAGTTATCTACTCCCAGCACCATTATTCCAACCTCTCTCTATAACCCTCCAAACAGTTTTGGGAATAAGCCTTTATTCCCTTGAAAATTGCACTACATGCCTGCCCTAGTTTCATACCACATTTTCTTTATAAGCAAACAGTTCACATTATATAAAGAAGAACTGTATTAATGCATCAAATTTCACTCCTTTGTTGCACACACATGTGGGTACACAAACACACACACACACACACACACTTGGGCAATGTGTGAAACAGCTTCAGCTTCTGAGAGTATTACTACAGTGCTCATTCCTAACTTCATATTTATACATAATTTTCAACAAGATCCACTGCATTCACTAAATTTCTCTACTACACTCCAAACAGAACACTTTATCCATAAACATACCAACCCTTAAACTATTAACTATAACACTTAAAATATTAACTATAACAAAAGCGAACCAATGTGAACCAACAATGATAGCAGTAAGTACTACCGCAAAATGAAAGTAAAGCAGTTTACTACATGAAATACATCACCAACCAAAAAGTCTCAGTGAGAGGAAAGCAGTACTTAGTGGGAAATATCCAAGCAAAAAAACGTAAGTGCACTATCAGGGTCCAGAAATCAGGTATTTAAACAAATGCTGTACGCAACTGGACTTTACCGAATAAAACAAAAAAAGAAGTTATGTACTCACCATAATGTTCCATCTGTGTTATCCATCTTCATTGGTCCTTGACAAATGGATTCAGTTCTGAGAACCGGGACCATCTCGGCTGTTTCTACAGCTCACGCAAGCCAAAAACTCTTGAGCTTCAACCATACCCACAATGTATTTCTCCTAGTTACTTCAGATCGAGTTTGCAGATTACAGACAAACGGACATTAAAAACAGAAGGCCTGATGAAAACCATATCTGCTATGTAACACAAGTCACAACAAAGAGGTATGTCTCACATCTGTTCCACCAAAGGACATTTGCAAGGCCGAGAGAAGGAGGGAGGAGAGACCAGGATAAAAGAAAATGTACAACTCAGATGGAACACAACTTTTTTACCTGAAGTTGTCAATCTTCATTTTATCCTTGACCAATGGACAGAGTCCCCAGCTACCTTAGGTCTTGGGCGTACTCAAGGAAGGATATTCCTGAACACCACTTGAACCAAAAGATGCTCTGCTCCTGGAGACCAGGTCCAATTTGTAATGAGTAAAAAAGGCATGAGGCAAAGCCCAACCTGCATAAATGTCATCCATGGAAGTTCCGAGATTGAAAAGCTGCTGATATAGCCATAGATCTTGTAGTAAGAGCCTTTACTGGTCTAGGAAGGTGAATCTTCTTTTTGTCATAAATGAAGGATATACAGTCTTTTAGCCATCTGACTGGTTTGCCAATTCTGGTACATGAGAAGGAACCAAATAATTGGTCTAAATTTCAAATATCTTTTGTTCTGAGCAGGTAAAAATGTAACTGTCTGTGAACATCTAGTAAGTGTAGGGGGTTTTCACCTTTATTGGAAAAATTAGGAAAGAATACTGGAACATTAATAGTCTGATTAATATTGGTATCTCCAAACAAAATTAACAAATAATATCCAAAAGAAAACACTGATCACAGATAGCTCCACAAACTTGAACACGGCTCGAACAGGAACACAAAAAATTTTATTTGATGTACTAAAACAGTATTCTAGGGCAATTAACATCTAACATTTGGAGGAGAGAATTAATTTTCATCACCATTGATCTTGTATTCCTAAGGATATTGGGTTAGAATATTTCAGTAATAGTTTGAGGAATTACTCAGACATGGATTGGGACCGTATTTGTCTCATCACTGACATGATGGGACTGGTTTTGGATCATAATTCTATCCAATTTGAAGGTGAATATTTCAGACAAAGTAGGGGTGTTGCGATGGGAGCATCTTGTGCTCCCAACTTTGTGAATTTAGTCATGTTAGAGTGGGAGTCCAAATTTCTTTTTAGAAGTGAATTTTACTCAAATATTGTATATTACACCCGATACTTAGATGATTTGTTCATATTATGGAACGGTCTGACTGACATTATTCCCTCATTTATTATTACATCAATCAGACGACTGAATTTCTTAGATTCACACAACATTAGTACTAATGGCATTGCGTATTTGGACACATTTATTTGTCATTCCGATAAGGGGTTCATGTCACGTATTCATAGGAAGGAAAGTTTCTCTAATGACTACTTGGAATTCAGTAGGAATCATCCACAGCATGTATTTAAAAATGTGTTTAAGGGGCAATGTATTAGAGCTGCCAGGATGTCATCAACCAAAGAAATCATGTGTAAAGAACTTGAGTTTATTAGGTCCATGTTTAGCAGTAGAAGATATCCTAGCCCTTTATTGAAGGACATAGTTCATTATGTCACCAATGAATGGGGTAAAAAAAATATCCCCCGGTATTGGGTATGGGTTCTATTACAAAAATGCCAAAAATTCTATTAAACTGGTTAATTATAGTCCCACCTCTAATCATGGACATAGTCATCGTGTATGTGTTTTGATGTATTCACCATACGTGCAATACATTAAAAATATTATATGTGGCCATTGGAATTTGATTACAGCTGATGATGAGTTAGCTGACATTTTGGGGAAGAATCCCAGTTTTGTTTACAAAACCGGACCCAATATTAAGAAGTTATTGGAGATGAGAGTGAACAGTAAAAGGAAATTTACAGGTACAAGGAAATGTGGGTCCTGTAAGCAATGTCATGCTATTTGTGAAGATGTAGGAATTAAATTAGGGGATTTTAACAAGACATATATCAAATGCACAGCAGGTAATTGTAACACCAAAAACGTTGTTTATATTGCTAAATGTTTATCCTGCCCTGCCTATTATGTAGGAAAGACAGAGGCATTTTAGACTACGTATTTATGAGCACATGTACAAGATTAAAGTGAAAGATTCCAACAATGCCCTATATAGACATATTTTTACCCACGGGGATACACATTGTTTTAAATTTTCTATTATTGACAATGTAGACATATCACCATACAGTGGGAATTGGAAAGCTTTGTTAGCTATGAAAGAGAGCAAATGGCAGATTATGACTGACGCCACGAGATTCCCAGGTATTAATGATTTTATTAGTATTAAACCTTTTCTTATACTTTCTTAATATATATGTTATTTTAAGTAATTTATTATAACATTATACTTTTGATTCTTATGTTTTAATAAGTTTTAATAAGTAATTGTTTGAGTATGTTTTTGTAGATGAAACTAATGGATTTTTTGATGGATGTAAACACTTTTTTGAGAAAATAGCTGTATGTCTTTTTAAATGAGAGCAAGTCAGTTTTGGCGCCATTTAGAGTATTTAGTTGGTTTTATTTTAGGTGTACTTTGTTCTGATGAAGTCTGTTACAACAGATGAAAGCGCTTAACCTATTGTTTTAGTACATCAAATAATATTTTTTGTGTTCCTGTTCGAGCCGTTTTCAAGTTTGTGGAGCTATCTGTGAGCAGTGTTTTCTTTTGGATAATATTGGTATCTGACACTACCTTAGGAAGAAAGGACGGATTCATCCTTAAAACAACTCTGTCTATGAAAAATCAAGTATGGCGGCTTACAAGATAAAGCTTGAATCTCAGAAATCCTCCTGGCAGAAGTTACTTCTACAAGGAATAAGGCTGGGGTTTGGCAGAAGGTTCAAAAGGACACTGAACAATGGACTGCGATACTAGGGTAAGATCCCAGGCAGGGATAGGATCTTTAAATGGGGGTTTTAACAAAAGAGCTCCTTTTAAAAATGCTTTACATAGTTTATATGTAAAGCTAAGTAATAATCCTCATGACCATTATGAAAGCTTGAAATCGCTCCCAGCTGAATTTTAATTGTAGAAGGAGAGGCTCCTGCATCAAAAATAGAGGATAGGAATTCTAAAATCTTTTTGATGGGTGCTCAAAGGAAAGATAGGGGGGGGGTCAATATTCCTTTTGCGGGACCAAAAGGTAAATCTCTTCCATTTACTAATACAGAATTTACATGCAGATGGCTTATGAGAGGTTAAAAGAATTCTATGAACCGGGGAAGGAAGATTAACTTGCCTGGCAATTAACAGAACTAGAGGAATCATGCTGTTAGCTTGAGGTTCAGGAGGTTTGGGTGTATCAAGTCCTCTGGATGAGAGAGGAGGTCTGGAGTTGGATCCAAAGTCCAAGGTCTTTGTATCAGGTAAGGCAAGAGAACGGGGAACCAAATTTGTCAAGGCCAATAAGGGGCAATGAGAATCACACTTCTCTTCAGCCTGAGAGCTTTCTGTAGAAATTTCAGAATTAAAGGAATTAGGAGAAAGGTATACAGAAGTCCGGGGGGATAACTGTGCAGAAGAGCATCCCTGGGTGACTCCCCCAAGTACAGGATTAGGGCAAAGTAGTTGCTGCACTTGTTGTTCTGGGGCGAGGAGAAGAGGTCGCAGCTAGGCTGGCCCCATCAACGAGAAATCATTTCTGTCACTTTGGGATTGAGCAGCCCCTCATGAGGTAGAACAGACCTGCTTAGTTTGTCTGCTAAAACAAAGAAGCTCCATGTAATATGCATTGCCATCAGAAAACGACTGGAAGAAATCACCCACTGCCACACTGAGGGAGTGCTTCTCGACAAACAGGGTAAGATTTGGTTCCCCCGTTTGTTGATGTACCAAACTACTGACGCGTCTGTTGAACTGCAATAGTTCCTAGGGAAGAACAGTCTGAAAGACTTGCAGCACTAAAAGCACTGCTCTCATCTCTAGAACGGTGCTATGCATACTAGCCTCCATGGGGGGGCCAAGTGCCTTGGACAGTCTTGCACAGATAACACCCCCCCACCCCATCTGGGAGGCATCCATGGTCACTATGGCTGTGGGTTACAGTGGGATAAAAGGACGGCTTAGAAGAATGTTTTCAAGTGCATCCACAATGCAAGATCTTTTCTGCAAAGACTGGTGACCAAACTCTGATCCGATACAGGCTGGTGAAGTACTGACCACTGAGATGCAAGTAGCCACTGAATAATTTGCATATGAAATCTTGCAAGGGGAACTAGAATTATTGCAGCCGCCATTGAACCTAGGGCTTGTAAGACTAGATGGGCAGGTACTTTTTCAATGTGTTGTATCTTTCAAACTTGTTCCCTGACTTTTAGTAATCTCAGTGGTACCAGGGAGGCTAAGCAAGTTTTTGTATTTAGAATTGCTCCTATGAACTCCAAACTCTGAGTTGGAGCCAATCGCAATTTTTCATAATTCACAGGTTTGAACAAGGATGGAGAATGTAGTCTCTTGCTACTATCAACAGATGCCCGATCAGAGCAGTAATGAGACAGTTGTCCAAATATGGAAACACCCAGAATCCTTGCAGTCTCAAGTGAGCTGCTACTACTAACATGCATTTCATGATCATCTTGGGGGATGTGGTGAGACCAAAGGGCAGAAACTCTGAACTGACAGTGACTGGCTCCCAGCCTGAAGTGCAGGAACCTTCTGGTGCACTTGTCCATTTTTATATGATAATAAGCATACTGAAGTCTATCAAGCACATCCAGTTGCCCTTCTCCTAAATGGAAGAATGGACTTGTACCATGACCATCTGCAATTTTGTTTGCCGAACTGATTTGTTCAATAGGCTATCCATTGGTCTCCAGTCCCTTGTCTTTTTGGGCACTAAAAAGAATCTTGAGTAAGTTATGGACTATCTGGTGGGACTTCTTGAATGACTTTCTTCTAGCAGTCTTTGGAATTCTAGGACTGCAGTTTCCCTCTGACTGGGTGGATCATCAGGGATTTTTCTAGAAATGGGAAGGAGGAAGAGAAAAGGGAAGGGCATAACCTCTGGCTATAATCCTTTGCACCCAAGTATCTGATGTGATTTCTAGCCAGGCATCTTGGTGCAGGGACAAATGCCCCCAGTCTGCCTCCACTGGAAGGCAATCAGGCCTCTGTTTAGGAACACTGACAAGGTTTTCCGAAAAAAAAAATCTCTGAAACCCTGATTTTACGGGCCACCTCTGCCATGTAGGCAGCATCTTCTGTCAGAGATCCCCCCTGCCCCTAGGGGAACGTGCACCACGTGTCCTTTTGATCCACATTTTTCCACCAACTCTGATTCCTGGAAAAGGGTCTATGAGGAGTGGAAAAAAAACACACCCACAGCAGAAAGGGTCTTTCCATCTTTCTCACACCTGGGTAAAGTTTCCCTAATCTTTGGGCCAAACAAGGATGACCCACCAAAGGGTGCATTGATAAATGAAAACTTAAATGGCTTTGCAAAGTCACAAAGTTGCATCCAAGCATGTCCCCTTATGGCTATGCTTGAACCTGCTGCTCTGGTAGTCCCTTTGGCTGCATGTGCAATAAGTAGCATGAACGAATTAGATGCAGAATCCATGGTAGCAGAGAGGCAACTTTGTCTTGTACCTCCTCAGAGACAACTCCTGCCAGGGTATCAGAGAGCTCCTTGATCAGATCCCTTTGAAGCCTGGTTAACAAATCCTTTGAAGCCTGGTGAAATGTGCCATAAAATTCAAAGAACATATGTAAAGGTCGGGTGAAATGTGCCAGAAAATTCAAAGACCGTATGTAAAGGTCGATGAAGTATAAATCCGTTTGCCAAAACTATCCATCATCCGTGACTCTGGATGATGGACAGAGGAACTTTCCTCAGCCAGTTCCTTTTTTGTGGCAGTTGCTATGACCATGGCATCGACTGCTAAACCTTTTTGCCCCAAATTATTTTTCTTCTGGAGGGGATAAAATTTTGTCTGGCCTTCTACGGATAGGTTCAATGGAGTCTGGCACCTTCCATGCCCACTGAGAAATTAACTAAATAAGTTCATAAGCAGGCGGAGTCACCCATGAGGTAGAGGTAGATGGGCAAGTGCCAAAAGCCTGTAGATATACAGACTCCTCAGGGTAGGGATTTGGGACTTCCAATCATCCCAGTTTCAAAATTTCCAGGATGTCTACAAAGGAGACATCATCAGGGGGTGATGTGGGGGACCCTCCCTCTTCATCAAAATCAGTATCTTCCATGATGAATTCTTGGGGGGGGGGTCCAAGTGCTTCCAATTACACTTTTTCTTCAGAGGGACCTCATTAGGGAGATGGTATGGTGAGCTATCAGAAAACGGAATCTGTATTAGAGTCTCCTGAAATTTTAGCACTCGCTGTCCCAGTGGAGAAGCAGGCTGGATAACTGGACTTAATGAATATGCTTCGAGATGTTAGAGGTCAACCGCGTATATCAGGCAGCCAAGGTTCTCTCCACAGCCTCAAAGCCTGTATCCATCTAAGACGGAAGGGAGCCCTGAACAGAGATAGACTGTTTCAAGACAGAGGTCACTCCCAGTTCCGAAGAGACAGCCTCAAAGACAGAAGCCAGTGCCAAACTCACCCTACCCGAAGCCCCAAGGTGCAGAGATGGCAATGAAAAAATTGTAGTCAACTCCTGCCCCTCAGAGCTGTCCAGGTAGATACGGCTTCCAGGAGGTCTCTGGGTCCAAAAAAGTCAAAGAAAGTACAGCTGTGTACACTTTTCATAAAAGTAGATGTTCGAGTGTATTCACTATTGCAGTCATTACATTTGGGTTATCTGCTTACAGGTCGGCCTGATTAACAAAGTCTTGGGTCCTGCTTCAGTTGCTGTCCCTTCTTCCATGACGTCAGGTCGTCAAGGGTATAAAACATGCAGCTGATGCCATTACATCAGTTTTTCTTGCCCCAGATGTTTGGTGCCCCCCTAATGGGGAGCAATTAAAAATAAAAGTACAAAGATATACCTCCAACAAAAAAGCAAATACACCAAAAAGGCTTTTAAGCATAGTAAAGGAAAGTAGAGGTTAGAGGTGTAGCCAAAAGAAGTTAGGGGGCTGGAGGGAGGATAACCAGGACCATATCTCCCAGCCATACCGAATTACTCGGTTTTTACCGAGTTTTGGGGTCCAAATAATGGGGTGCCACGATTCCCGAGTGGCATCCCTTCATTTCCGAATTTTTCCCAGCATTTTTTTTTCTGCTTTTTGAGCATCAGCCTGTCGGAATTGAGCTCAAGGGCTCACGTGCACACATTTTCAGCTAGCTGCTTCACTGTTTGAATGGATCTGCGAGCAGGAATGGCTGGCTGCTTCACTGTTTGAATAATGAAGGACAACAGGTTTATTGAAGGAAATGACTGCAAACATGGGTACTGCTTTTAATGTTTTTTTTCATCTTCGCATGAACGGAGACTACAGTTTAATGGATTTACTGTTTTTAAAGGACTACAAATGCTGCAAGCGTAGGTACTGTTTTATCGTCTTTTTGCAAGTATTTGTTTTTATCTTCTTGTGAACAGTTTCAGGAGTGTGTCATCTACTGCTTTTTCAAGGTATAGAGCTTAAGGTATTGGAAATGACTGCTGCTTTTAATTCCGACTGTATTTTGCAAGTTGCGAGTGTTTTAGGCTTCACTGTTACTGTTTGGCTTTCAAGGGAGCAAGTATCTGACTGCTGCTTTTAATGCTGGCTGTATTTTACAAGTTGCAAGTGTTTCAGGTTTAACTGTTACTGTTTGGCTTTCAAGGGAGCAAGTTGCGAACTGCTGGTTTTAATTCCGGCTGTATTTTGTAAGTCGCAAGTGTTTTAGGTTTCACTGATTGCCTTTCTAGGGAAACGACTGCTGCTTTTAATTCCGGCTAGGCTTCACTACAGCTTAAGGTATTTTGCAAGTAGGCTTCACTGTTTGGCTTTCAAGGTATAGGAAGGAAATGACTGCTGCTTTTAATTCCTGAAGGAAAGAAACGACTGCTGCTTTTATGCTATTTATTTGCAAGTCGCAAGTATTGATTTTCCATTATTGAAGGAAACGTCTGGTGTGTGTGTGATGCTTTTTAAGCTATTTTTTTGCAAGTCTCGAAGCTGAAAGTGAAAGCTGGGGATGTTAAATTTGAATGGACCCTGTTCAAAACACAGTACTTGAAGCAGTGGTAATATATGTAAAAAAGGTGTTTGGAACTTCTAATGGTAACTAGAGCACACAGCTGTAAACTAGCAGCGAGGAAAACTAAGATTAAGGAAAAAGGCCTTTCTTGCAATGTTAGTATGGGGAGGGGGAAATCTAGATTTGGAAAATTATTACAGCTACAGTTTTCCTTGCTTTTTGCTAGCAATCACAGAACTTAAACCCCTGCTGTTGAGGGAAATAGACCATGGAATATAACTTCTGGATAGCATTTAAAAGCCTCTGCCAAACTGTCTAGCAACACAAGAAGAGGAGACAGGATATTGCCCACTATGTTTTCAATAAGGTGTAAGAAATGCAAACCTTTGTGATATCACTGCTTAAAGCTAGAAAGAACACTGTGCAACTCTGAACTCTAGCAGATGCATGTCTTTCTGTAGAAGTACTAAAAATGGATAGAGAGAGTTCTATTTTAGAAAATGAAGTCATTACAGTGACTCAACTGTGCTATGAGAAGGGGAAACAATGGATGAAATACATGAGATAGGGATAGAAATGAAGGTACTGGATGGACATTGTTGATGGTGTAGTTAAATGCATCTTTTACAATTTTTACTGGAAGGCTCAGCAACAGCTCTTAACAAAATAGGTGGAGGTGCCAATTTTCAGTGAATGTATCAGTTATGGTGAGATCAGATTTCTCAACCTTCCTGTGAAAATGTAAACTAACACTAGCTGAATGTCTGATTTACTATGCATCATGGGAGTATTATCTTCATTACGGCACACTGGATCAACTCTTTGTACTTGCACTTTATCAGTGTGGTCTACAACCTTTTTTTTTTTTGGGGGGGTGAAAGAGCCAAATATAAACTTATATAAACATACACCCCTAAACACCTTATGGAAATTACTACAATAGTCCCAGAGCTGCCACTGATGTGAACTATAATCCTAGCATTTGAGCAGTGATTATGTGTACAGCCTGAATCTTATGGTAAATGTGTTCAAGATGGCTGTATGACTCCATCAAGGTGTGTGTGTGAAAATGCCCCAGGTGGCTAGAGGTACTCAGGCTCAAACCCTGTACGTTGGGTACAGGTAAAAAGAGCCTAAAGTCCCTAGCTACCACCAATTGTGAGTTTATACCTCATATTTTTGTTCTGTTCCTCATAAAATCTGCGGTTTTCAGGATTTTTGTGGCAAATCACTGAAGGATTGAATTCACTAAATAATGACAGGTATTTGAATTTCAGACTTCATATTCTTCAGAAAATCAGTGGTAACAAAACCTTTTATTCTAGCAATTTTCTAAATTTATAAGATCAGTATTTGAAATGTGTCCCTATTTTTGAGCTGTATTCCCCCATTAATGGATTTGTCTAGGTTTTTTGTGCTAAGACATTGAGAGCTATGTTGGTGAGAACTGAATTCTGTATTCCCCCATTATTGGTTTGTCCAGGTTTTTTGTGCTAAGAGGTTGACAGCTATGGTGAGAAGTGAGAACTGAATTCACTAAATGATAGCCATTTAAGTTTCAGTCTTCCTATCTTTCAGGAAACTGTTGATTTAGCACAGTGATATGCTGCTTTGACTGTAGTGGACAGGGTCCTGGTTTCAAGACTTAGCGGTGAAATGCATGGTGGTGATACATTTTATTCTAGCAACTTTCCAAAAGTATACAAGCAATGTTTAAAATGTGCCCCTGTCTGGTTTTTGGCCTTTTGTCCCCCCCACCAAAAAAATAAATAATACTGAAATTGAAAATAAGTGTGAGAAGCTGTGCAAGATACTTATGGCTTACATTACTGTCATTCTATTTTATATATACATATATATATGTGTATGTATATGTATTGTGTGTGTGTGGAAGTAGACATGATGGAAATGTTCTGAATTGGGCAGTTTTGTCATTTACTGGTTCATGCATTTTGTTTCATTGCCTACTGGAAAAATGTTCAAACAAACAATAAATTTAAAATGCGCTCTAACAAGTGTGTTGTATTACACAAGGAATATAATTTAGTAAAGTCAGGAAGGTTTATCAAAGAACACATGTATGTTTCTTGTTTTGCGTGCAAGGGTCCTATGATTTGAAAACAGCCCAAAGGTAATCTTTATCCACCAATGCCCAGATGCATTTTCTTTGGATGTGGTGTGGGTTTCAATGCTATTTCAATGAATATGAGTTTCAAGGGCGGAGAAGTTTTAATGCCAAATCTATTTTTATTGTGAGACAGTATTGCTTTGTTTATCAGATATCTATTAGTGTTTGTGCATTGTGCTATAAGATGTAAAAATAAACTCCAAATAATCATTGTAGAAGTAAAGCAGTATGCACACATTACAGTTTATGGTAAATGGGGTGATGTAGCCAGGTAATAGGACATTGGAATGGCTGCAGGGGGACTCTGGTCAGTGGTGCCATATTTTTTTTGTCTGTTCTTCAGTTTGCACTTGAAAGTTTGTATCCCACAATTCTATTGGAGTGGGCGGGGTTGCACAATTATGTATGCAAAATTTTA
Organism: Protopterus annectens; assembly: GCF_019279795.1. Classification (NCBI taxonomy): domain Eukaryota; kingdom Metazoa; phylum Chordata; order Ceratodontiformes; family Protopteridae; genus Protopterus; species Protopterus annectens. Next base: position 384,241,076 of record NC_056741.1, on the reverse strand, counting down.
TGTTAATCAGCGTACAGATTTGTACCTATTTTTCACTGGCCTTGTCCAGATTTTTGATGTTTCCAGGTTGAAAGGTATGACCAGGACTGCAACAGTGAATACACTCTAACATCTACATTTATGGTAAGTGTACCCAACTGTACTATGTTCTTCCTGTTTCACTGTTGCAGTCATTACATTTGGGTAGATTCCCAAAGCTATGGTTGGGAGGAGGAATTTAGATAGCATTAGGACCAGCTATAAGGCCCTGCAAGACTGCAGTGGCAAAGCAAGCTCTGAATTTAGAGAAAATTGGCAAATGATAATGCTTGGTGAAAGTATGTACAGAACTCCAGGTAGCAGCTTCTAGAATGTCCCCTGGTAGAGACGCCTCTGAAAAAGGCTGTCGAGGTAGATGCAGCCCTGGTGGAGTGAGGTCTGATCCCCTGGGGGATAGGTTTCCTTGGTGCCTATAGCAGAAATGAATGCAATGGCATATCCATTTAGAAATGGTTTGCTTTGAAATAGCTTTCCTTTGCTTTGAAATAGCTTTCCCCTCTGCCCCTGCAGCAAATGCCAACACCGGTTGTTCAGATTTCCTTTGAGGTTTAGTCCTGTCCAAGTAGAATCTAAGTTGTCTGTGCACATCTAAGGAATGCAGTATCCATTCCCCTTTGTACTGTGGATTGGGAAAGAAGATTGGCAAATGAATGGATTGATTAAAAGTCACACTGGATACCACCTTGGGCATGAAGAACGGATTGGTTCTGAGGGACACCCTGTCTGCATGAAAGATGATTAAAGGCTCCACTGCCATAAGGGCCTGTAATTCAGATACCCTTCTAGCTGAAGTGATTGCTAAAAGGAAAGTATTTTCCAAGAAAGAAATTTTAAGTCTGCAGTAGCAGCTGGCTCGAAAGGAGGTAGAGTGAGTTTCTCCAAAACAAAGTTAAGGTCCCAGGCTGGGGTTGGAGCTCTCCTGGGTGATCTCAAATTGTTGGCCCCTCTGAGGAACTGCTTGAGCAGAGGATGAGAGAAGAGGCGAGGTTCTGTGTTATAATGAGCTGAAATGGCTGAGGCATGGATTTTAATGGAGGAAAAGGACAGGTCCTTATGAAGCATCTCAGTTAAGTATTGTAAAATCTGAGGTAAATTGGGCGCTGTTGTGGTCATCCCTTGAAATTGGCTCCAGGCACAGAATCTTTTCCATTTTTCAGCATAAGATTTTCTAGTACTAGGCCTCCTTGCCTCTAAAATGATATCCATCACAGGTTTACTGAGGGATGGTAAAGGAGAGATTATGTAATTAGCCAGGCTGCAAAGTTCAGTGTTAGAAGCTGAGGGTGCAGAATCTGGTTCTCCTGCTGAGATAACAAGGAAGGAGTCTGAGGCAGGTGCCATGGGGGTAGCCGTGACACACTGTGCAGGAGGGGGTACCAGTGTTGGCGTGGCCAGTCTGGAGCAATCAAAATAATCCTTGGTTTGTCCTGTTTTATTTTTAGTAGCACTTTGGAGAGCAGAGGCAGGGGGGAAGGCATAGACTAATGGACAGAGTATCCACTTTCCAGGCTTGTTTGTGGGGAGTCCTTGTGCAGAATTTGTCCAATTGGTAGTTCTGGGGAGAGGCAAACAGGTCTATATCTGGGCTCCCCCATTTGCTTGTCGCCATGTTGAAAATCCTTGGTTCCAGTTTTCACTTGTATGGGTCCATGAGGTTTCTGCTTAGTCCGTCTGCCAGTGTATTTAATTTTCCTGGCAGGAATTGAGTCTGTAGGTGCAGTTGGTAGCTCAAGGCTGTGTTCCACAATGCCATGGCTAGTCTGCAGTGGGGGTAAGAATGTGTACCCCCCCTGCTTGTTTATGTACCACATAACAGTGGTGTTGTCCGTCTTTACCATAAGTTGTCCTGGAAGAATGTGGTCCTTGAAGGCTGTCTGAGCATTCTGTACAGCCAACATTTCTTTTTGATTGATATGCAGGTGCATTTGACTTGGGTTCCATGCACTTCTCTGCCAGGTGAGCCCCCCCAAGCATAGTCTGATAAATCTGTAGGGTTTGGGCGGCAGGGGGTGGTGTGAAAGGTAGACCCTTGTTTTGATGGCAGGCCACTGTGCACCAAAGGAATTCTAGGCGTAGGCAAGGTATGACAGGAATCATTGCTTCTCGATCCTGAGAATGTTGACACCATAGGCTTTTTAGATACCACTGTTGTTTCTTCATATGCAGTCTTGCATATGGAATTAGAAGAATGCAGGAGGCCATGAACCCCAAGACTTGCAGTAATTGTCTTGCAGATAGCAGGGTTTTTGTGGCCACCTGAAGTAGATTGTCAAATGAATTTGTTTCTCTGGCGTGAAGTAAGCCATCTGGGAAGTTGTATTCAAGTTTGCTCCCAGGAATATAATTTGTTGACCGGGTACCAGGTGGGATTTCTTTTCGTTTATGGTGTATCCCAGACAAGTTAGAGCCCTTCGTACAAAGGCCAGATGATTCAAAAGTATGTCCTCGTTTTCTGCCTGAATTAGACAATCGTCCAGGTATGGGTATATTTGAATATTTCTTTGCCTGCAAAATGCAATAAATAGAAGTTATGTTCTTACCATAACGTTCCATGTTAGTTGTCTTCTTCTCGCCTTCTTCTTGCTGGATGGGTTCGGAGCCGACCTCGGCCCGACTGCCACTCTAAAGCTCGAGAGTTGGTTCCACCGGCTCGAGGCTCCCCTTATATCCCACAATGCTAGGCGATAGTTACCTCAGATCTCGTTTGTAAGCTAACCCCAGCTTATAACAGAAACAGTATAACTGTAAAAACAGAATCCACCTCTAACAACAGGAAGAAGAAGGGTGACCTACATCCTGAAACAAGAAATATGCATAATAGCATATAGCTAAGAAAGAGGTGGTAGAAAGAGAGGTCACGATCACAACTCCTCTAGGTCTGTCCAGGCCAGGGGAAGGAGGGTGGGACGCAAGAAGAAGGCGAGAAGAAGACAACTAACATGGAACGTTATGGTAAGAACATAACTTCTATATGTTAAGTTGTCTATCTCGCCTTCATTCTTGCTGGATGGGACCGCGTCCCTAGCACCTTGTCCCGGTGGCCTAACGGAACAGACTCCTGAGAACAGTGGAACCAAAATTAGCTCTATGCCTAGAAGCTAAATCCAACTTATAATGGGAAACAAAAGTGTGAGGAGTAGCCCAAGTAGCCGCTGCACAAATGGTGTCAATAGGCAGTCTGTCTTGAAGGCTAGAGAAGTAGCCAAAGCTCTGGTGGAATGGGCTTTAGGCTTATTAGGCAGTTTTGGTGTCTAATCTCATAAACAAGGGTAATCAGAGATGTTAGCCATCTGGATAAAGATACCTTTGAAACTGGAAGTCCCTTTCTGCTTTCCGCATAGGAGACAAACAGCTGATCAGATTTTCTGAATTGTTTCGTCCTGTCCAAGTAGTACCTTAATTGACGATGAACATCCAGACAGTGTAATTTTGTTCAGACCTATTTGAATACTCCGGGAAAAAGACAGGGAGGTCAATGCATTGGTTTAGATTTGATGTTGAAACCACCTTAGGCAAAAAGGACGGGTTAGTAGATGAGGAAACTCTGTCCTTATGGAACACAAGGTAAGGAGAACGACAACTGAGTGCTTGAAGTTCTGAAATTCTTCTAGCTGATGTGATAGCCACCAGAAAGAGAGTTTTCCATGATAATAACTTTAAGGAACATGAAGCTGCAGGTTCGAAAGGGGAAAGAATCAAAGAAGCAAGAACTAAATTTAGGTCCCAAGGAGAAGGAGGATTTCTTACAGGAGGTCTGAGAAGAAAAACTCCTTTCAAAAAGGCTTTGCAGAGTTTGTGGGACATTAGGGCAGATTCAGAAATACCCACATGGAAATTAGAAATAGCTGCCAATTGAACCTTAAGAGTAGATGGAGATGAACCTGCATGGAAGAGTTCAGCAAGAAAATCAAGGACTAGTTGGATGGAAGCGGTGAAAGGATCTATGTCCTTTCCTTGTGCCCAATATGAAAAGCGTTTCCACTTACTCAAATAAATCTTTCGAGTGGAAGATTTATGGGAAGCTATCAAAATATCTCTAACAGAGTGAGATAATTGAGGAAGCCTGGCTACGGTTGGAAGTGGAGGAACCAAGCAGTGAGGTTCAGAGAGGGAGGGAGCGATGAAACTGACCCGACTGATGGGACAAAAGACCGGGAACTAGGCCCAGACTCCACGGCCGCCCAAAGAGAAATCGATGCAGAAAGGGGAACCACACTTGCCGAGGCCAGTAAGGAGCAATGAGGATCAATGAGGCCTTCTGAGCGATAGCTTTCTGTATTACTTGAGAGATCAGTGGGAAAGGAGGAAATGCATACAGAAGTCCCCGGGCCAAACTTGGACTAGCGCGTCCCTGCTGGGTTGGCCTGGTAAAGGGAATAGAGTGAAGTATTCTCTGCACTTGCTGTTTTGGGGAGTAGCAAAAAGATCGCAGCAAGGCTGACCCCACTTGAGAAATATCTCTCTCACTACAGAGTCTTTCAGAGACCACTCGTGAGGCATGAGAATAGCTCTGCTCAACTTGTCCGCAATGTGATTGGACTTCCCGGGATGTGCGTTGCTATCAGAAAACGCTGAGAAGAAATCGCCCATTGCCACAGTCTGAGTGCTTCTCGACACAGGGGTATGATCTGGTTCCGCCTTGTTTGTTGATGTACCACACTACAGACATATTGTCTGTCTGGATTGCAATCGCTCCCAAGGGAAGAGAGTCTTGAAGGGCTTGCAACGCTAAAAGCACTGCTCTCATCTCCAGAACATTTATGTGCAAGTGGCATTCGCTTGGTTGCCATGTGCCCTGGACTGTCCTGCCCTGATAATGCCCCCACCCGATCAGGGAGGCATCCGTTGTCAGAGTAGCAACCGGAGGAGGTGGAACAAATGGTCTCCCCAACAGGAGCTGGGGAAGACATCCACCACATGAGATGCTTTTTGCATGCTTGCGTGATCATAATGGTGTGAGACATTGGAAGTTCCTGGTATGACCATTGAGAAAAAAGCATCCACTGAAGGATCCGCATGTGGTATCTGGCCAATGGAAGGAGAGGTATGGTCGCTGCCATGATTCCCAACACCTTTAGAACTAACCTGGCTTTGGCTCTGTTGTTGTTGAGAAGTAGTGATACCAATTTTTGAATGTCTGATATCCTTTGGTTCGTTAGTGTTGCAGACATGTTTACAGTATCTAAATTTGCGCCTATGTAGGTAATAGTACGACAAGGCGACAAAACAGACTTTTCGCAATTTATTGAGATACCCAGTTTTTGACAGACGCGAAAAGTGTAATCTCTGGCCATCAGAAGGAGATGCTTGGTGGGAGCTGTGAGGAGCCAGTCGTCCAAATATGGAAACACCTGGAATCCTTGTCGCCTCAGGTGAGAAGGTACCACTGCCATGCATTTGGTAAACACCGGGGCAGTGGTGAGACCAAAGGGCAGGGCCCTGAACTGAAAATGACTGGTTCCCAGCCTGAAGCGGAGGAATCTTCTGGAGCGCCTGTTCATTTTTATGTGATAGTACGCGTCCTGAAGGTCTATAGAGCACATCCAGTTTCCTTTTCCCAATAGGGGAAGAATGGATTGCAGCGTGACCATCCGAAATCTTGTTTTCTTGACCGATCTGTTCAAGATACTGAGATCCAAAATTGGTCTCCAGTCCCCTGTTTTCTTTGGAACTAAAAAGAACCTTGAGTAGATTCCGGATCCTAGTTGGTCTGCTGGCACTGGCTGAATAGCTCTTTTTGCAAGCAGTTTTGAAATTTCCAAAGCTGCTATATCCCTTTGAGCGGGTGGAACATCTGGAAGGGATTTTTTTGACTGATTTGGAAAACGAAGAAAGGGAATAGAATAACCTTCGGAAATGATGGACTGTACCCATTTGTCTTGTGTCAAGGATAGCCAGGCTTCTGGGTACAGTGACAATCTTCCACCGACTGCCTCCGAAGATGGGCAGTCGGGCAACACTTCAGGGATGCTGAAAGGGCTTATCGGAAGACGTTTCTCGATTGCCCTGGTTCTGCGGACCCCCTCTGCCTCTAGGGCGACGTCTACCATTGTTGTTCCCCCCTCTGCCTCTGGCGGGGAACCGACTCTGTCGCCAGGCGAAGTCCCTTGAGATTGTTTACGGAACCACATCTTTCCCCCCTTCTGGCCTTTGGGGTAAGGCCTAGAAGGAGTAGAAAAACGGACTCCGACGGCAGAAAGGGTCTTGCCATCAGTCTCGCACCTAGTCAGGGTTTCTTTCACTTGTGGACCAAACAGAGATGATCCATCAAAAGGGGAGTTCGTGAAAGACGTCTTGAAAGGTTCCGCAAAATTGCATAGCCGCATCCAGGCGTGCCTACGTAAGGCTACCCCTGTTCCTGCGGCTCTGCTCGCTCCATCGGCCGCATAAGAGAGGAGGCGCATGGAGGAGTTGGAAATAGAATTAAGGATAGCCAGCTGCGTGTTCATTTTCTCTTGGAAACCCGTAGCTGTAGGGTCCTTCAGCATTTCACTCGCTTCTTTGATCAAGTCCCTTTGAAGACGAGTGAAATGGCACAGGTAATTCAGCGAACGCATAGTAAATGTCGCTGAGGAGAACATCCGCTTCCCGTACCTATCCATGGACCTAGATTCCTTGTTAGGTGGATGGACAGGCACTGAAGGATCGGCCAGTTCCTTCTTTGTGGCTGCAGCTACCACCATAGCATCAACAGAGACTCCTTTTGATAAAAATTCCTTGTCTGATGGAGCTGTGATGAATTTGGAGGGTCTCCTGGGAGTGGGGTCCACTGAATCAGGAGCCGTCCATGCCTTTTTAGCAACCACCTGCATGAGGGGGTCGAAGGGTGGGGACACCCAGGAGGTGGAAGGACGAGAGCCAAACGCCTCAAGATACACAGATTCGTCCTCCGAAGGGTTGAGGGCTGGCCAATTTCCCCTCTGTTTAAGGATCTCCAGAATGTCTGCAAATGAGACATCTTCAGAAGGGGAACGGGGGGAACCCTCAGAATCATCCAGATCTGTGTCCGACGTGATAGACTCAGGTGAGTCAATGTGCTTCCTCTTGCACTTCCTCTTCCGAGGGGTCTCTTCTGCCAAATCAGGAGAGGCCTCGGAAGAGGATGAAATCCTCAAAGGGAGCTCCTGAGAAGTTGGCTCTCTGCGGTCCGGGATGAGGGAGTGAGTCGACTTACCCTGAGGCAGCATAGAGGAGGGGCTGACGGAGCCGACTGTGGAGTAGAGCCAGGCTCTAACACACTCCGCATGACCTCGAAGCACCCCTGTCAGGCAGAGCCAGAGGTCCCCGCCCGAGGAGCTAAGGACCCTCGGCACCGACAGTGATGGCTCGAGGCGATGTCGGAGCCGAACTCACCAGCGCCAAGCACCGAGAGGGAGAGGGGTCGGACAAGGGTCCGATGCCACTCACCCCTCGGAGCCGACGAGGGAAGTCCGCGCCGAGATTCCTCCATGGAAGAAAACGGAGCCGACGACGGAGCCGAAGACAATTGTCTCGGCCCGAGGTGACTACAGTCTCGGTTCCGACGAACCGCTCGAACTCAAGAGAGTCAAGGAGGAAAGAGTTGATGGACGGGGCAGGCACCGACTGATGAGTCGGGCTCTGAAGCATCTGGGCTAGTGCCTCAGACTTGAGTAGTCGACTCACCACCCTCTGAAGGTCATGATCGGACAGCCTCAATGACCTAGAGGAATGAGACCTCTGGCTCCGTTCAGACAGCAGGGGAGATCCTGGAGCCGAATGAACGGAGCCAAGAGAAGGTGACCTAGACCTCTTTCTGGTTGTGGGCTCTCAGGAGCTTGTCGGAGCCGACACGGTACTCGATAACCTCGGCTCCGGCCGGAGCCGAGGAAGCCACAGAAACTGTGGACTGAGTCTTAACGGCTCCAGCCGGAGCCGATAAAGGCAAAGGTTGAACAACCTGAGGTCTCGGCTCAGAAGCCGGAGCCGAAGACCTCAATGCCTTGGAGGGCTTCCCTGTTGAAACAGACAGGGAATCCTCAGGCTTCAACAAGCCTCTCAATATAAGCTTGTTTTTTCTTTCCTGCAGGACCCTGGGGCTGAAGCCATGGCAGACAGCACAGGAGTCCTGCAGGTGCAAAGGCCCCAGACAACAGACACAAGAAGTGTGAGCGTCTGTCAGAGACATTTTCTGACAGCACGCATCACACTTCTTGAATCCGGAGACCTTTGCTTCTTTAGACATAGCCTAACTGGTGAACACAAACACACACACAAACACACCAGTTATACCCTGTCAAAATTACAAAGTTTAGTAAAATTACTAAAAATAAAGTACAATAAACAGTAGAACACTACACAAACACTCCCTAGGGAAGGGAAGGCCTAAGGCCCAAGGGAAGAACTAAAAGTTCTTTAAACAAGAAACGGGAAAAATTAGGTTCGGGGATAAAGTTCAATGAACTACACTAATTTAAGAATAATTAAACTAAAAAAAGGGGTAAAAGAGTAACTTTTTATAGAAAAAGCTGAAACTCACCAGGAACCGGTAGAATAACCAACCTCGAAGCTGTAGCGGCAAACGAGATCTGAGGTAACTATCGCCTAGCATTGTGGGATATAAGGGGAGCCTCGAGCCGGTGGAACCAACTCTCGAGCTTTAGAGTGGCCGAGTCGGAGCCGAGGTCGGCTCCGAACCCATCCAGCAAGAATGAAGGCGAGATAGACAACTTAACATCTGGAGTTAGGCACTTTGTGACTACCCTGGGCGCAGTAGATAAGCCAAAGGGCAGTGCAGAGAGCTGATAGTGTATGTAGCCTGCTGTATCTTTTGCAAGATTACCTGATTGGGATGTGCAGGTATGCTTCTTTTAAATCTAGTATTACCAACCAGGCATCTTTGCCTAGCATAAGAAGTAACTGAAGAGTCACCATCTTGAATTTTGGAATCCCTAAAAAAAGGTGTTTAGAGTAGACAGGTCCAGGATAGGACACCATGAATCGTCTTTTCTGGGTACCAGGAAAAGTCATGAGTAGAAACCTTGTCCCTTTTCCTCTTCTGGTACCAGCTGAATAACTCCCATGCTTAAGAGAGAAAGTACTTGTTTTTGAGCCTCTGGCCACTGATTTGGGGGTAGGTCCGGCCACCCGCTTGATGTTGGCAACATGTGGAAGTGAGATCTGTATCCCTGGGACACTATATTTAAAACCCATTTGTCCTGGGTAATAAGTTCCCACTTCTTTGCATGAAGAGCAATCTTTACCCCCAAAGGGGCAGTCAGTTGATAAGTGCTTGGAAATTTTAAAAGTAAGTCATTGAGACAGTTTACCATAGGGGGGAGTCTTGTTACTCCCAGATTTGGAAGTGGAGGCCCCCCCACTGCTTAGTCCTGTGTGTCCCCTGGGACTGAAACCTGGGGTGTTTGCTGTGTCTGGGTTTGGCTTAAGACCTGGAAGGGGCTGTAAAGGACCAATTCTTAGAAGGCCAGTGCCTACTAAATCCAGGAGGCTGAACTTGTAAGAAATCTTTAACAGTTTGCATAGATTTAGCTTTATCTTCCATCTTTTTAAGAGCTTCCTCAGCCTTGTTGCCAAACAGGTGGTCTTGATTTAAGGGAGCATCCAACAATTTAGCTTCAACATAATCAGGCAAAGATTGCTCCATTAGCCAAGCATGCCTTCTGAACACAGACCCAGTGACAGCAGCCCTGCAAGAGGCCTCTAATGAATCAAAACCACATTGCAAAATATGTTTTCCAACTTGTTCAGCAGAATGCATTAAATCCTGTAATTCTTTATTTTCCACAGTCAGGAATCAACATCATTTTCTGTTTAAGCAATCCAATAACATGCTGCTGATACTTTAACATATGAAACTGACAGTTTAAAGCCCTAATGGTCAAGGTTGCAGAACTGTAAACCTTCTTACCCCATCTTATCCAGCACCCTGGAGTCTATCAGAAGGGGTAGGATTTTTAGCAGTAGAAGCCTTAATGCCCTTGGGCCCCTGCAAAATAGTCTCTGGATCCGCAACAGGATTTTTAAAAAGGAACTTGTGTGACTCAGGGACCCTGTAGTATCTGTCAGGTTTTCTGGGAGCAGGAGGCAAGGAATCAGGGGCCAAACTAGATTCAGAAAAGCATCAACAACAATGTCTAGCACAGGAGGGATAGCTAAAGGCCTATGCTGAGGTAGGAATAAGAAATCCCTAAGCCTCTTTTCTGAATCAGAAAAATCCTGACTTTCCCAGTGGAAATGTTCCCTTAGAGTATGTAAGTTTTCCCCAAAAGAAAAATCCTCTGGAGGGGAAGCAGAGGGAATGGAGTCCTCTGCATCAGAATCCTCATAAGCAGATAAGGGTAAATCCAGATCATCAGAAGAATCAGAAAAAACAGAATCCTGGTCAGAAGATTCATAAACAACTTCAGTCCTAGGCCTCTTACAAGGGCGGGGGGGGGGGGTTGGCTACCCAGGATTACAGTTATTAGATCTTCAGCCATTCATATCATTTGTTTTTTAGGCATAGAGGCCTGAGCATGTGGCCTGGGCATTGTTTTTTTAGAAAAGGTTCGAGATTTAGGCCTAATTGAAGGAAAGAGGCGTCAGTTTAATATGCAAGTCTGTAGGCCTGAATACACCCTCAGAAGCCGATCTGGACCCATCCAAGGCAGAGACATCTGCAGGTTCCATAGTTGAAGCATCCCGCGGCATACCGGACTCCGAATGGGTCTCAGTAGAGGCCTGCGAATCAGAAGTAGCAGGTATCAGGGGCTGCGAAAGCGCCTCACTGAGTACCAGCGAACTGGCGACTGGCTTAGGAGAAGCGTCATCAGCAGTTTTGGACCTCGGCAGCCTGTCTCTGTCTATCTTTGTGTTTTTTCGGAATCCCGGTAGTCGGATGGCTAACCGACATTTCTGGATAATTAAACAGAGAACCAAAATATTTAGAGGCAAAAATATACAGACGACGGATAGTGCGCTGATTAAATAAAGCACAAAACTGACAGCAAGGTACGTCGTGGTCAGGGCCTAGGCAAGGAATACAGTACGAATGTAAATCTTTATGAGGTATTTGCCACAAATAATGCAATTATTAATTTTTACTGACATCGGAAAGGAGCAAGAAAAATGTTCCCCAATGGGGTACTTAGCTTTAGTTGAAGACTTCTGTTCTGAAACATGAAAACGAAAATTTCAGGAGTCGGCCGACCGGCACTTGCGAACTGCTTCTGCTTTGGGCACCACACGGCAAGAAAGACTGATGTAATGGCGTTGGGTGCATGTTTTATTCCCCTGACGACCTGATGTAATGGAAGAAGGGACAGCAACCGATGCAGGACCCAAAACTTTGTTAATCAGGCTGACTGAAGGCTACCTGCAAGCAGAAAACCCAAATGTAATGACTGCAACAGTGAAACACGAAGAACATCTCAGAGCTTGAATCAGTGCTGAAGTAGTGGAGACTGTATAACCAATCCAGATGATGATAAACAACTCAAAGCTGTAATCTCTAAGGCCTCAAGAGGAGACTGGAGGACGACGACTAGTCAAAGAGGTGAAAGAACGCTCAGCACTCAAAGGAAATGGAGCCAAGGGGACACCTGAAATTCCACTCGCCTATAAAATTTTCTCCACCAGTCTCTCCACGTCAGTCTCTGAAAGGCTTTTGGTGGAACAGATAGAGGCCACTGAGGGAGACCTAGGTCTATGCAAAAAGACTTCAGGTAATTCCTCAGCAAACAGATCAAAGGATGGAGAATACTGAAACCTAGGCTCTTGCCAACTAGAAATACTCTGTGCCAAATCAGTCTGGCCTAAAGAAATGCACGGAGCTGGAGCCTTTGGAACTGAGCTAGGGGTTTGAATCTGAGCTGAAGCCCTTGCAGTGAAGGTTTGGAAGCAATAGGGATTGTCGGTGAAGAGACTTCAGTATCAACGACTGGAGCCAAAGAGCTTTTTGGCACGGAGGATTTAACTCTTGACTGTAGGTACCACTGGAGAAGATGGCATAGACTCGCTTCTTTTATTGGCCTTCCTAGAAAAGAGGAAGAAGTGGAAGTTGACAAGATGTCAGTTTTCCTTTTTCCAGCAGATATGGCTTCATCAAAGGCAGTCAGAATTAAACCTTTTAAAATAAGCTTATTTTTATCTCCACTAAAGCACTATGGCTAAAGCCATGACATATACTGCATAATCTTCTTGCAGGTGGTGGGGTCCCAGGCAGCAGACACAATGTATGTAAGTCTGAGGAAGGAATTTTGTTGCCATACTGCTGGCACTTCTTAAACCCAGAGGAGCCTTTAGGTTTTTCAGCCATACTAAGTAAAGAAAAGGTTTCACACATATACCACACACACAGAAGAGTGGAGGAATTACTCAAGAAAAAAACATACTCGTAAACAATTTAAAACACATTAAAGGAGAGATTTTTTTTTTAAAAGGAACTATAAGTAAAGGGTAGCATACTCCAAAGTGTGTGAACAGAAAGCTACACAAAGTGTACGGGGAAAGGGAAATATATCAACAATGGTAATGAAGAACTACACAAGTAAGAAGTAAAGGGTTGCTAAAAGTATAGAAATAAACTCAGTAGTGAAGAAAGAACAAAAGCCAAAGTAATAAGAAAAAAACTTCCACTTAGCTTGTGTGTAGACAAACGTGTTTGTCCAGGAAAGTGGCAAACAAGATCTGAGAGATACATTGTGGGTACAGTTGAAGCTTGACAGTTTTTGCTCCGAGAGTTGTAGAAACAGCCAAGATGGTCCCGATTCTTTGAACCGAACCCATTGGTCAAGGATAAGATGAAGATTGATGACTTCAGATGCAATTTTAACGCTACAGCTCACATCAGCATTTTCTTCCTACAATTAGGACTTCAGAAACATAATACATAAAGGAAGAGGTTGGATTTAGTATGTCCCTTAGTGGACATAATTTCCTAGCGTTACAAAATGATAATTAAATACAAATACAATCACTATATTTCTACTATCTACGTATCAGTGAATGCATCTGTATCACACCACCCTTACCATTGTCCGTATTATCTTAAAATGTGGGTAAAAAGCAGCTCTTTAAAAATAAATGTCAACTGTAAACATGTATAAGCCATAAAAAATAAAAGTTTTGCCAAATGACTAATAATTCAAAGTAAACTTTATTGTTGATCAGATATACACAGCACAGAATGGCTAGTTTAAATTAGATACACGTACATACACACTCACTCTCTAATTTAAGTTAAATTACTTATACACACGAACACTACCTCTCATATGAACATAATGGCTATTTTAAATTACACACGTGTACACATTTTCTCTCTCATACAGAAATGGAATGGCTAGCTTAAATTACACACACACACACACACACACACACACACACACACACACACACACACACACACACACACACTCTAGTTTAAAGTACTTACACATGCCTTCTGGTGATCTACATCTGATCTACAAAGCATTCTCTTATTCTGCTTTGATTAACCATTTGTTCATCTACAAAACAAAGAAAATTACCCGATCATGGTACCTAAACTTCATCTGCAATATAAATGGGACAAGTTGATGGGAGAGGTACATGTATCAGAGATTACCCCTTCTCTGGAATAGTTTTCAAATCCATGTGAAGCAGTCACTGCCAAGTCAATTCTGCAAAGTGGCAAGCTGAGTATGGTGACTCCCTAATTTGTGTGTGAAATCTAATACTCTTAAGAAACCTCAGTGAACGAGAAATTTAAAAAAAACACACACCAAGAGGTGGGGAAATTATAACACACATTACAAGAGCTTCAGTACATTTACAATGTTTGCATTATATCGGCCAACTGCATTGGAACTACTTTCTAAGTTCACTTACAATTTTTCCAACCAACAGTCAATTCTCTGTTAACAAAGAGAACCTCCGATTCAATACACATGCCCCCGATTAATATCAGCTTCCTCCCAAAGCTTTTGGCTTCGCATTCTCCCCAGCAGTGGGTTCCATTTGAAATGCTATCATGTCGATAAGCAGTACAGTGTAAAAAATGCAAAGTTTCAGCAAAACTGTTTAATCAGGAAGAAACGCAAAAATAATGGATCTCCAATTGACTCATTCACTTACTGTGGGGTGTATTTCCTATTTCCCATCCACTTAAGATTTTTCTTGAAGAGTTCTAATGAGGAACTTTGCTTTACATAGATGGGTAGCTTGTTCCAGAGTATGGGAAGTCGATGGGACAGGAATCTATCCCTCCAGCATGTTGTTTATTGTGGTGACAAGGTTTAGGTCCCTAGAGCGTGTAGCTAGGGATTGGGATTTCTTTAGGTGTAGCATGTCTAACAGCTCTGGGTCTGACATAGCTTTATATGTTAGGCAGAGATCACCCCGGAGTACGCGATATGCTATGGAGTAAAGCTGAAGTTTTTTGAGATGGTCAGTGTAGGGCATCTGTTTGAGGCCAGTAATCTTCTTTGTGAGATATTTCTGTGGCCTTTCCAGCTGCTGCAGAGGTCTTGTGAGGTACAGTCCAAAAGGGGCATTGTACTCTATAATGGGTCTAATGAGTGTCGAGTAGAGGGGAACAATGATTTATTTTTTCCTAGATGAGAAGCCTTTTGTAATGGTGTGCTACGTAGAAGGATTTTTCTGACTACTGTGGCGATGTGATTATCAAAGGAGAGACTACTGTCCACCTGGGTCCCAAGGTCTCATCACACATTCGGCGTTAAATAGACTGCCGCCTATGTGGTAGTTCATGGGTACATAGTTTTTACCATAGGGGATGACAATGCACTTTTTGGCACCGAGCTTGAGGCCATGGCTCTGACATCAGGCATCTGTCTCAGTGAGGCCCTTCTGTAGGATGTCCACATCATTTGGGGACTCAACTATAGCTCCTAGTTTGCAGTCATCTGCGAACTTCATTAGCCAAAGACCTTCTGTATTAGCCTGTACTTCAGAGAAGTAGATACCAAACAGGAGCGGTCCAAGGACTGAACCCTGTGGTACCCCCCACTTGTCACTGGTTTGAAGTCAGATTTGCAGTCTGCAACTTTTACAGTGTGGTTTCTGTCAGTGAGCCAATTGGCAACCCATCTTGTGACGTAGAGATTTATTCCTAGTTTAGTGAGTTTAGCTATAATTCTAGAATGGGGGATGGTGTTGAAAGCCTTGCCAAGGTCAACATAGGCTGTGTGGACCACCTTACCCTTGTCTACAGCTTTGGTGACTGCCTCAAAAGTCGATAAGGTTCAGGGGGCATGATCTGCCTTTCACAAACCTGAACTGGGTGGGGTCCAGAGTTTAGAGGTTACAAATGTCTTTGTTTAGGAGTTCCATGATGATACGTTCCATGGCCTTACAGACAAGGCTCGTCAGGCTAATAGGTTGATAGTTCGTGGGATCAGTGGTGGCTCCCCCTTTGTGGAGTGGGATAACTGTTGCTGTGCACCATTCAGTGGGCACAAAGCCTGATATGAGACTATGACTGAACATGGTGCTTAGGTGGGGAGCCAGTTCGTTCTGAAGTTCGTGTAAAACGCAGCCTGGGATGTTGTCCGGTCGCATGGAAGCTGTGTTTTTGGCTTTAGAGAGTACAGCTTTTACCTGCATAGTTGTGATTACAGGGACTCTGCATTATTCCTGTACAGATATGGGCCCTTTAGGGGGAGAGAAGGGGTAAGGTTAGCACTTAACCTATCTGCCAGGACATTGGCAATATCAGTTGGTTCTATGTCATTCTCATGCCGTTGTGCTATAACTCAGAGCAGATCTGGGTGTTGCCATTCAGATTCTTGACATAGCTACTGGCTGAAAAGTTTACATTACATGGGATCATCCATTACCAATAATTCAAAAGAATGATGCCAGAAAATCGGATACAGTGGTCCAAGAAAAGAAAACAAAAGTAACATTGATCACTGAAATTGCTACACCCAGTGACTAGTGTCCTGCGTAGAGAGAGAGAGAGAGACAAAATCATAAAATATCAGGATTTACAGACAGAAACTAGAGCAATGTGGAAGAAAGATACTCCGTTCCAATAGTAGTCGGATCAACAGGTCTTTTAGTCTACAAGCAAATTTAGATATGCTACCAATACATGCAACTCCAAACAAACTGCAACAAAAGGAGTCATTATTGGGCACGTTGCGGGTACTGTGAAGAGCACTTTTCACTGACATCAAAGAGTGAAAGAATACTAATTTCATGAACTTTAATCGCACTTTGACTCAGGACTGGGGTCCATTCCTGTCATGGTATTAGAAACCCAAAAGGTTTGGCGAAATTAAGAGAGAGAGTAGAGCAAAAAGGAAAAAGCCAAGTTAATCAATATAGAGAAGGCAGCCCCAAACATATTCGAAGACAAATACAGGCAAAGGCAACCAGATATGGAAAATGCAATAAAAAAATATCACAAAGATGGAACATAGAAATGAAGATTAGTAAAGTAGAAGTTAAAAAAAATAGAAGTTGAAGTTATGGAGTGCCGGTTATGTAAAGGATTTGGTGTAGAAGGTCCAAAACAGGTTATACCACAGCATGATGGAGTGAGTCCCCAAAGTAAGGAGAAACGGGAAGATAAGGAAACATCTGAAGAGGAAATATGGACAAGGGAAAGAAAAAAGATTTAATATGGCATAATATTTATGCAAAGGAGAAAGCAAAACTAACCAATACAAAAACAGCAGCACCAAAGACATTTGAAGAGAAATACAGGCAATAGAATCCGGACATGGAAAACTTTACAATACAAAAAAAAAAAAGACAGAGGTAAAGTAGAAAAGGAGATTAGTCATGGAGAAGTTAAAGAAATAGAAACTGAGGTCAGAGAGTACCTGCAACATGTAGGATTCAGTGTAGAAAATTGAATGCAGAAAGAACCACAACAGGATAGAGCAATGGATACCCAAATTAAGGGGAAACCAGTGGAACAGGAAGCAATTGGTCAGGTGCCATATCAAGACATTTTGGAGCCTTCCACAGGAAATAAGTATAAATGTTAACGAAGCTAGACAGCAAGGAAAGGAACAGGAAACTGATGCAGTCAGTGTTGAGGAGTGATAGACCAGTGAATTCCCATATGACAGAGCAGCAGATGGCACAGGATGAAACTGAAGAGAAGCTGCCACAGGAAGATGCTATAGAACTTTCTATAGAATGCCCACAGGAAATGGAAAATAAGGGATGTGCCCTCAGTTTGGAAAATGAGCTAAGAGAAGAGTTGCTTGATTTATTTAACAGACATGGATAGATGTATTAAGATCAATGAGAGAAACAGACTGCAGAAGGTCAATAAAACCCAAAAAGTCAGAAGTCTGATAAAATAAACGAATGCAGTAATTAGAACTGTCCATAGATATCCGTGTGATACAACAGAAGTAAACAGGATATATTATTGTACTGCTAAATTAATAACTGATAAAATTCTACCACAAGAACGGAGTAGTGAGGGAAAGGAAGGGGAGAAATCAAATACCACCATGGAAATATCGGATAGAGAAAACTATAAAGCAATTAAGACAAGATGTGTCACTCTTAGAAGACTATAGAAGATGGAATAGATCAACAAAAATACTGAGAAAGATAGATGTGATTAAAGCAATGCACAGTATTAGAGCAGACCAGGATCTATCATGCACTATTGCAAATAAACTAAAAATTTCAGCACAGGTGGAAAAATTTAGAAAATACACAGATAAATATAAAGGAAAAGTACAAAATAAATAGTATATTGATGACCCAAAAAAAGTTTTACAGAGAAATGGGAAGGTAAAAGGAATTGAAAGACCGCCAAAAAAAGAGAGGAAGTAGATGCATTTTGGAGAAGTACCTATGAAGATCCTGTGGAACATAACAAAGATGCTAAATGGATAGAAAAAGTAAAAGAAAGTATAAGAAGTTTAAAGGTGCAGGATACGAAATGGGATGAACTAACTTCCAGAGAGATTGAGACAAAGTTTAAGAAAAGCCTCTAATTGGAAAACCCCATGCCCAGATGCAGTACCTAACTTTTGGTTAAAAGTATTAACATTTTTGCACGAGGATTTAGCCATGAATAAGAACTATTTATATATGCACCCCAAACAGACACCAACCTAGCTAACAGGCAAAACAACACTCTTTAAGAGTGAACCTGCAAGCTACCTTAAAAACTATAGACCAATAACTTGCCTTCCGACAACATATAAATTATGTAACAACCGCAATTCACTCAGAGCACCCAAATAAGAGCTCAAGTCACACGAAGAAATTTATTCAGGCAGTGTAGTACACACAGATTAACGCTGCTTTTATAACTTGGTGTTTTTGTCAGAAAAAACTTCATCAGATACAAAATCAGGTATCCATACATCATTAAATACTAAAACACAATTAAAAACCAAACACCATTGGACTAACCGTAATTAGTCAATCATAGTCTCACCTATAAGGTTCACAATTAATTATAAAACCATGTGGATATCATAATAGAATATCACAATGACTTTGATGTAAAATAATACTGTTTGAAATAAACATCTGACAGTTGCAATATAAATGCATTTCCATTATATATAACATAATATAATTTAATAATAATAATATTATATAAAAACATTGTCAAAGAACATTACATGAAAACATTACATGAAAACAAGCCCTTCATGAATAATATGCTACCCTCTGGTGGAATAATAAATCATTAAATTAATAATTTAGCAGTTCTAAGTTTTAAAACTGGTAAAATGGACAGCATATCATTTAGTCCTGGTTGCCGAGTAGCTTTCAATATTATTTGCCAGTAAAGCTCTCGGTACTCCAATTTGGCTTCCCACATACCCCCTCTAATTTCCTTTGGGACAACCTCCAGGACAAAAAAAAAAATAACATGCTTGGGTACATATTACTTTATGATGGAATAGTGCATTCTTTGTGTTGGCCCTACCAATCTCATACAAGTGATTGTAAATAGGTGTCTTAAGGGAAAAAACACAGATATTAATCGACCCCCATGTAGATACCATTTTTGTGTCCAACAATGTGTACTCATTCCAGGGTTATAACATCTTTAATTATAGTGCTATTCCTATTAATGTTGAATATTTCAATTTATTTTCTAAAGGTTTTAAATTTATTCCACTAAGGAAGGTCAATTTGGCTAAAGCTATAGTGGATTTGAAGTTGTTCATCAGGAAAAAGAATTTGGCTATATATTTTGGTAATACAAAGCAGGGTATCACCACTGAATCTACTCTTAGGAGAAAAGGAACATTTAATCCTCCCCTTCATCTACAACTGAGAAATTTAGAAAATATTATGGAGAGAGAAATTAGAAGGGAAGTCCAGAATCATAGAATACTCACAAATCTTTCCAAAGTTGAAAGACAGTTATCGGACACTTCAAAAACAGACCTTACCATTAGAATCATGCAACCTGACAAGGGAGGAGGTATGGTTCTGATGGACAGCATTATATAAGAGTCCAAAATGAAGAATGAACTTAACTCCTCTAAATATATTTTTGCTTCGATCAGTGAGGTTAATATAGCCAATTCTAGAATTCACTTGATGCTTGATGATTTACTGTTGGAAAGTTCGATCAATTTGGAAACTTATAAATATTTATATAATAAGTATCCAAGAGTTCCTTCAGTTTTCGGCATTCCGAAGGTTCATAAGTGTACCATAGATCCACCACTGAGACTTGTAGTTTCATCGGAAGGTACTGTTATTTTTTAAAAAGATATATTTATATAGTATCGTATAGTATTGATATTTACTTTTTATTCATATAGTGGTTGAATTTTTAAATAGTGTATACAATAGATTTTATTATAGGAGTATGTTTCTTTAAGTTCATTGGTATGTAAAGTTTTGGCGCCAAAATAGCTATTTAAACTATGAGAATTTTAATTATTTTGGTTCTGAAGAAGTCTGTATTATAACAGATGAAAGCGCTTAACCAGTTCGGGTGTTTTTATTGTGGAATATAATAAAAGGAGCTTCTCTGTTCGACCTGTGCTGAAGTTTTTTATCCACCAGTCCTGCACCAGCATTTTTTGGGATACTTTGTTGTTCTTTTGTTGCTATTGGTGTACATGATAAAGGACAGATTATTAATCCCAGGGATAAAAATTCATAGGGGGACATTCCAGGGTGACTTGTCACCGTTGCTATTCTGCCTTGCCATTAACCCATTAAGCTGTTTACTTAACAACTTAGGCCATGGCTACAATATGGCTCCTAAAAACAACTTTTGTCAATGATTTAAAACTGTATAGCTCATCAGATGACGAACTTAAAGCACACCTGCAGGTTGTCAAAACTTTGATTTTTTTTTAAATTTTATTTAGTTTACATTTGATAACCAGGAAAGTCCGACAGGACACAGGTCCATTTTCAGCAGCGGCCCGGGGAGAAAAGCTCCAAGAACATACATTCACAACATCTTACAGATTTTGAATTAACTTTCCTTACAGTTATAACTAACATTCCAATTAAATGACAGCATACTGCACACACTCAAAGTAAGAACATCACTGGGTAGGACATTACATTACACATTCCAAATATGACAAGCTATACATAGCCATACAGTGGTTATTGGACTTGTTGGAAACATAGCTGGTATTGGTTTTTGGGAGTTTACGGGCAATGAAATGCCTTTGTCATGATTGGACTGTGGATAGAGTGAGAGAATAACTATTATTGTGGTGTATGGGAGTTAGTTGTAATCTAAGCAGGAGTACAGCCTGCTGTTCATGAAGTGAACTTTAAGGAGTTTCTTAAATTGAGTGCTAGTGTTGTTGGTTATTAGCTGGGTAGGGAGGGAGTTCCAGATTTAAGAGATTGAGTACAGGTAGACAGCTTTTCCTGCCTCATTGTTAAATTTGGTGACCTCTAGGTGATTTTGGGTGCTAGATCTCAGGGTTCTAGTTGTGGTGTGGGCATGTATAAGAGGTTGAAGAGCTGGGATTTTGTCTGAGTGGTTTAATATTTTGTGTGCTAGTGTGAGTTGATTTAATTGCAGTAAGAGAGGGAGTTCTAACCAGTTAAGCTTGTTGAGAGATTCACAGTGATGTGTTTTAAGGTGATTCTGAGGCAAACCTAGCTATCTTATTATAGCAGGATTCAAATTTGCTTATATCCATTTTATTTATTTATTATTATTTATTTATTTATTTATTTTACATTTGTTAACCGGGCTAGTCCAAGTGGATATATTTCCATTTTCAGCAGAGGCCCGGGGAGAAAAGCTCCACAGTAACATTTAAATGTTTATAATGTACAATTTTCTGAGAAAAAGGAAGCATGAAAGTGTAAGACAAACAAACAGTACATGAGAGAACAGTAGTTCCAAAGTCAATACTATCGAAGAAACAATACCATATAGAAAGAGAAATATTTACACCAATATAAAAATAATACAATCGTTAGAATCTTACGAAGTTTTGTGAGCACAGGGAAAGCGTAAAGCAAGGTAGATAGCAGATGTGTCCTGGCTACTGTTGTTTTACATTGCTTTGAGAGACTGTTTTTGTTACGGTAGAGCAGATGATATAAGAATGTCATTTGGTCTTGATAAGTGTGCAAAAGCAACCTTTAAAGCAGGAAAACTGCAGCACCAGGAAATCAGTAGTTTGGGACAAGAATGTGATGTAAAAGAACTTGAGCAAGACGGAGTGTATAAATATTTGGGAACTGATGAAGGATCAACAATAAAACATGAACACATGTGAATAAAACTTAGTAAGGAATACTTTAGAAGACTAATTCTGAAAACAACACTGACATCTAGGAATAAAATCCAGGCTATAAACCAATTTGCTCTTCCTGTCCTAACTTACAGTTTTGGAGTGATTGACTGGCCCCAAAATGTGTTGGATAGATTAGATAGGAAAACAAGGATGCTTCATATACACCAAATGATTTATAAAAATCAATCAGTGTATACCAAGATTATATAGTCCCTGTTCTGAAGGAGGGATGGGCCTCCTTGAAACTGATTACATACACAGATCTGCAATCGTGGGACTCTACACATATTTGCTGACCTCACAAGACCCAAATGTAGTGAAAGTTTTGAAACATGAGGAGAATAAAACTAAGATGACTTATCTGCTTAATTTAGCAGAAGCATATAGATATCAAGCAGGAATGGAAATCAAACCAAAAGTAGATAAAAATCAGCCAGCAACTGAATGTGCCAAAAAACAAAAGAAAGAATATAAGGTGAAGGACCAGATGAGAAGGCAAGTAATGTGGAAAAAGCATAAATATAGTTAGTTGCAAGTACAGAAAACTTCTGGAAGAACCTCATGTTGATTAGGAATGAACACAGGAATGGTTAAGGAGAGGTGAATTCAAACAAAGAGATGAAAGGTTAATATTGGCAGCCCAAGATAGTGGTCTATGTACACACTGGTTTACAAGGTCCATTGAACATGTGGGAGAAACAGACAAAAAAGAAGTTATGTACTTACCATAATGTTGCATGTGAGGAGTTCATCTCGCCTTTATTCTTTACTGATGGCTTCAGAGCTAATCTCTCGGCTCTGATACAGCCAATTACAAAGCTCGAGGTCTTCAAAGAGCTCAAGGCCAAGTCCCTAGCCCATGATGCACCTGGAACTACCTCAGATCTTGTCTACTGCATATAACAATACCATACGTCATTCTTTCACTCCCAAGAGAAAGGTATAGAAGGATTGAGTAACCAGGATGGATCCAGCATCTTGGTCATCTATCAGCCCAGGAGGGGATAGGAGGGAGTGACGTAAGAATGAAGGCGAGATGAACAACTCACATGGAACGTTACGGTAAGTACATAACTTCTTTATGTGAAGTTGTTCTATCTCGCCATTCATTCTTTACTGATGGGTAGTATCCCAGCACCATCAATCTCGGGTGGCTCATGGAAGTATATTTCTCAGGACTGTGGATCCAAAGGAGGCCCTGTCCCTGGAGAAATTGTCAACTTTGTAATGAGTGATAAAGGTATGAGGTTTTGACCAAGTGGCTGCTGCACAAATGTTATCAATGGGAAGTCTTGAAGAAAAGGCTGACGATGTAGAAACTGCTCTGGTTGAGTGAGCTTTAATCTTATGTTGCAAAGGCATATTAGCAGTTGAATAGGCAAAGGTAATACAATCAGATAACCATTCAGACAAAGTTGAATTACGCACTGGTTTCCCCTTTCTGGCATTTGAAAATGAAACAAAAAGCTGGTCTGATTTTCGGAAATCTTTTGTTCTATCCAAATAAAATCCAAGCTGTGAACATCAAGTTTGTGTAGCACATACTCTAATAAATTATTGGAATGGTTGGGGAAGAAAACTGGCAAATCAATAACTTGGTTGAGATTGTTTGCAGTGCAAACTTTGGGCAAGAATGAGGGATTTGTTCTAAGTGAGAGACTGTTAAGCATGGGATATCAAATAGGGAGGCCTGATGGATAAAGCCTGAAGCTCTGACACTCTGCGGGCAGAAGTAATAGCTTCCAAAAAGATGGTCTTTCTAGACAAAAATTAGAGATCACAAGATGAAGCTGGTTCAAATGGCGGAAGAATTATGCGGGAAAGCATAAAATTTAGATTCCATGGAGAATAGGGAGATTTCACAAGTGGTCTAATATGAAAAGTCCTTTGAGAAAGGCTTTGGATAACTTGTGAGACATGATATTCAATCCTTCAAATCCAAGATGAAAATTAGAAATAGCAGTTAAATGAACCAAAACTGTTGCTGTGCAAAGAACTCCAAGATGGAAGTCATAGGGGCTTGGTAAGGATTGATATTATTTTTAGAGGCCCATATAGAAAAATATTTTCCATTTGCTATGATATAGCTTCTTAGTAGAAGATTTATGAAATGACAAAAGGATCTGTTTTGTCTCATTGGAGAAGTTATGGGACATGGCTATGATGGGAACTGGAGCAGCCAAGTTGTTAGCTTCAAGGACTGCAGAGAGGGGTGAAGATCCCCCAATGGGTACGTCAGGAGGTCTGGGACCAGGTCCATAATCCAAGGTTCCTCCAAAAGATAAAGTCGAAGGAAGGGGAACCAAATCTGACAAGGCCAATGAGGGTCTATTAGAATGATGATCCTTCCCAGGGTTTTTGCTTTCTGTAGAACCTTGGGAATCAATGGGATTGGTGGAAGTGCATATAGGAGACCCGGAGGCCAATTGTGTACGAGTGCATCCCTTGCGGCTTCTCCCGGAGGGGGAATCAAGGCAAAGTAGCTTTTGCATTTCATGTTCATGTGACTGGCAAAAAGGTCGCAAGGCTGGCCCCACTTTCAGAATATCCTGTCCGGTATTTCTTTCTTGAGGGACCACTCGTGGGGAAACAAAATTGCCCTGCTCAGTCTATCACATTGAATTTCCCCGGGATGTGCATTGCCAACAGAAAGCTCTGGAAGGAAACAGCCCACTGTCAAACTCAAGCCTCACGACAAAGGGGGTAAGACCTGGTTCCTCCTTGTTTGTTCAAAATACCAGATCACTGACATGTTGTCTGTCTGAATCGCAATCGTACCCAGAGGAAGAGTCCTGAAAGTACTACAGTGCCAAAAGTACTGCTCTCATCTCCAGGACATTGACATGCAGATGTGTCTCTTGATTGGTCCATGTGCCTTGGGCAGTCTTTTCCTGAAAATGCCCCCCCCCCCCCCAAATCAGGGAAGCGTCCATGGTCACTGTCACCACTGGAGAAGGTAGCACAAATGGGCGTCCTATTGTGACATGAAGTGAGGTCAACAACCACTGAAGGTCCTTTTTGCAAGAATTTGTGATTATAGTGCGAGTCATGGGGAGCACTTGGTAAGACCATTGAGTGAACAACAGCCACTGAAGTATCTGCATGTGCATACAAGCTAGAGCTATGGCTAGAATTGCTGCTGCCATCATGCCTAATAATTTCAGAACTTCTGATGCTGGTGCTCTGTCTTTTGATATCAAAATGCTGACATGCTGATGAAGAATGACTCTCTCTTTTGGAAGCCTTAGTGTGGTGGTGGTGTCCAACTCTGCCCCGATAAACTATGCTGCGATGGTGACAAAGCAAATTTTTCTGAGCTGATTGTAATGCCCAGATGATTGCAGAGTGACAGGGTGGACTCCCTGGCCTGAATGAGCTGATCCCTGGCGGCAGTGGTAAGGAGCCAATCACCTAGGTATGGAAACACCTAGAATTCCTAGTCGCCTCATGTGAGCCGTGACCACTGCCATGCATTTGAACACACTGGAGGCTGTAATGATACTAAAGAGCAGGGCTCAAAATGGATAGTGATGGTCTCCCAGCTGGAAGCGCAGGTGATCCCTAGATGGTTTGGCCATTTTTATGTGGTAGTACGCATCCTTGAGATCTATCGAGCACATCTAATTGTCTTTTCCTAAGAAGGGAAGTATAGACTGAAGTATGACCATCTGAAACTTCTCTTTCTTTATGTATTGGTTCAGTCTACTGAGGTCCAATATGAGTTTCCAGTCCCCTGTCTTCTTTGGAACCAAAACAAATCTTGAGTATGTTCTGGATCCTGTCTAGTCTGTTGGGACTGGTTGGATGACTCTTTCTTAGCAACACTTGGACCTCTATTGTTGCCTGTTCCCTGTAACTGAGTGGAATGGCCGGGATTTTTCTTATAATTAGATGGGGTGTGGCGAATGGAATGAAGTATCCTCTGGAAATGATACTTTGTACCCAGCTGTCTTTTATTTTGAGCCAGGCATCTGGGTACAAAGATAAGCGACCCCCAACTGTCTCCAGAGCAGGACAGTCGGGCCTCCTCTCAGGAACACTGGTAGGGCTTCCCAGAGAAGTGATCTCTATCGCCCTGGTGTTGTGGACCCCCCGCCACGAGGGCGGTGTCTTCCATTATTGCCCCCTCCTCTGCCTCTGGAGGGAGGTTCACCACATGTGTCCTGAAAGGCTCCTTGGGCTTTTCGGAACCACATTTTTCCTCCCCTTTGACCTTTAGGGTAAGGTCGGGTAGGGGTGGAAAAATGGACCCCGACGGCAGACAGAGTCTTTCTGTCCTGTTCACACCTGGTTAAGGTTTCCTTCACTTTAGGCCCGAAAGAGGATGAGCCATCAAAGGGAGTGTTGACGAAGGATGACTTGAAGGGCTCCGCGAAGGAACACAAGAGCATCCAAGAATGTCTCCTAAGAGCAACTGCTGTACCTGCTGCCCTTCTCACTCCATCAGTTCCATAAAAGATGAGGAGCATGGATGAGCTGACAATAGACTTCAGGGTAGCAAGCTGGGCAGCAGCTTTGTCGGAAGCTCCTGCAGCTACTGTACCCTGAAGAGCATCTCCTAACTCCTTAAGGAGATCTTTGTAACTTAGTAAAATGGGTTAAATAGTTTAGCGAACGGAGAGCAAAGATCGCTGAACTAAACATGCGCTTCCCATCTCTATCCATAATCCTGGAGTCTCTATTAGGAGGATGGATAGACGAGGAAGTCTCAGACATTTCCTTTTTGGTGGCTGCCACTGCCACCACCATGGCATCAACCGGAACACCTTTTGTTAAAAATGTTTTGTCAAGGGGGGGCATAAATGAATTTATTAGGCCTCCTAGGAGCAGGCTCCATTGTATCCGGAGACTCCCAGGCCCTTCGTGAGACCAGCTGCATCAGCTCATGGAAGGGTGGAGACACCCAAGAAGTGGAGGGCTGAGACCCGAAAGCCTTCAGAAGAATTGACTCATCCTCAGTAGGGCTTTTGGACTGCCAGTCACCCCTCTGCCTTAGGATCTCAAGTATCTCAGCAAATGAGATATCCTCAGAGGAGGAACGTGGGGACCCTTCTGACTCATCTAAGTCAGTATCTGATGTTAGTGACTCCTGTGGAGAGTCTAGATGTTTCCTCTTACACAATCTCTTCTTGGGAAACTCATCAGTGGGAGCTTCTGGTGAGGTATTGGAAGAGCAGGGGCCACCCAATGGGGCTTCTTGAGGCTCCGGGTCTCTACGCTTGATCAGGACGTGTGAGGCAGAAACAGACACAGTCACTTTAGGGGAGGAGGAAGGCAGACCTGAGGACGAGGATATCCTAGGAGACATGACTCTCCTCATGGCATCAAAAGCACCTCTGCTCCGATGCGAGGGAGCTGACTGATCCGAAGAAACAGTCGACACCCCTGGCACTGTGACAGTGGGCTCCGAGCCTGAGGTAGGAGCAGAGCTCATCTGAGCCGAAGCCCTGAGAAGCAAAGTCGGTCCGACTGTCCTCCCTGGACTCGACCAGACAGTGTCAGCTCCTAGATCGGCACTGAGGATGTCAGAGTGCACAGAGCCAAAGACACTGGAGCAGGCGTCAGCTCCGAGGGTACCATTAACATCAAGTCTGCCTCCTCCGGAAGGACCAGCATTGGCTCAAAGGAGGAATAGTTAGAGTTGGCACAAGGGTCTTTGGCTCCGAAGCCAACTGGGTCGGAGCTGATAACAGTTTTGCTAAGGCTGGTGTAAACAACAGCTTCTGCACCACACAATCCATATCCAGATCCGAAAGGCTGATAGACGATCGAGAGGCGCGTACTGAAGGTGGTACCGACTGGAGAAGTGGACTCTTAGGCACTTTGGACTTTGTTCCAAGACTGGGGACCGGCTCCGAAAGGTAAAGACTGCCGGCTCTGATGGCAGTGGAGCCGAAGTCGAAGACTTTTTCGACTTAGAGTCCGATGTCTTGGAAGAATTTGAGGACTTGCTGGATCCATGTTGGTCACTCAAGCTTCCTGAAACGAAGGCTTCAACAACCCTTTATGGATGAGTTTCCACTTCCTTTCCTGCAGGACCCTTGATGAGAAGGAATGATAAATAGAACTGTCATACAAATGCACAGCCCCTAGACAGTAAAAACAATTAATGTGGCTGTCTGTAACAGAAATCTTTTGGCCACACTTTGGGCACTTTTTGAAGCCAGACTTAGGATGCTTATCTTGGTCAGCCATAGTAATGTCAGGAAAATTACTGTCATCACAAAAAACAACAGTAATTATTCACACAAACCTAAAATAAAAGCAGGCTAAATCACATACACATGAAATCACACAATAAGAAATTCCAAGCAGACTATGCAAATAAAATGGAGACAGCTGCTAAGAAACAACAACCTTATCTAACAATAAGAAATTCCAAACAGACTATGCAAAAAAAATGGAGACAGCTGCTAAGAAACAACAACCTTATCTAAAATGATCTAAGATTTACTGTAAACTACAACTTGAACAGTAATAAACTACTAAGCCTCATCTATAAAAATTCAAAAGGCTAGACAGACCACACACCAAATGACTATAACTATCTAAGAAAACAGTAGAAATTGTGACAAAAGGTCACTGAATAACACACTGTAATTTGAGAAAAAACTATTAAACTAGGCCTAAAAGAGGCCAACTAGGAATTTGTTAAAGCACAATAAATGGGAAGGGAAAACCCACTGGAAAGCTAACACCTTTATCAACTATCCTAAACTATTCTAACTAACTAGCAAAACTTTTCAATAAGTAAGTAATGAAAAAAACAGCTTAACTGGCCCGAGCTAAATCAGAACCTCCAATCTGTTGCAGTGGCAAACTAGATCTGGGGTAGTTCCAGGTGCATCATGGGATAGGGATTTGGCCTCGAGCTTTGCAATTGGCCATATCGGAGAAGAGGGATTGGCTCCAAACCCATCAGTAAAGAATGAATGGTGAGATTGAACAACTTCACATTGTAGGTTTTGTAAAACCGAATTGGAAACAGTCGCACACCTCGTTGCTGGGTGTGACATACAAATGCCAGCACTGTATACTGAAAGGCATAATAATGTGGCAAAACTACTGCACTGGGTATTGTGCAAACATTACGGTATTGAAGTGGCTGAAAAACAATGGAAACATGAGCCACAAAGCATCATAGAAAATGAAGTTTATATCGCATGGGATCATCCATTACCAACAGTTCAAAAGATAGATGCTAGAAAACCGGATATAGTGGTTCAAGAAAAGAAGACAAAAGTAGCATTGATCATTGAAATTGCTACACCCAGTGACTACAGTGTCTTCGGTACAGAAAAAGACAAAGTCATAAAATATCGGGATCTGCAGGCAGAAATGAGAGCAATGTGGAAGAAAGATACCCAGATAGTTCCAATAGTAGCTGAAGCAACGGGTCTTATAAAAAAGAATTTACAATCTTATTTAGATATGTTACTAATCCATGTAACCCCGTACAAATTGAAGGATGAGTCATTACTGGGCGCAAGGCGATTGCTGCAAAGAGCACTTTTGGCTGACAAAGATTGAAACAATACTAATTTCATGAGCTTTAATCGTACTTTGAATTAGGAATGGGGTCCATTCCCATCATAGTATTGGAAATCCAAAAGATTTGGAGAAATTAAAAAAAAGAGGAAAGTGGGCTCTTAATGGAGAGATGAAAAGTCAGCAAGCAAAGGAGAGTAGAAGTGCTGAAATTTAATTCATCCTCAAGTCTTGGTGAGTACCTTAACAAGGTGTACTCTGTTTTTTCCAAAATCTCACCAAGACGACACTGATAGAGAGAAAGCTGGAGATAAGGAAAAAATTCAAGTGCAATTCCTTGTTCTGGAAAATGCACATTACAAGGTCCCAAAAGAGCTGATTTTTGGCAATCCTGCAACAGTTCCAAGTTCCAGAAACAACTGGCAGAGTTAGTGCAGGCTACTGCCCAGTGATGATCTAATTACACAAACAGGTGCAGTGCTCAGATTCATAACAAGGATGCCAGTGGGAGTGGGTGTGCACTAAGAATCAATTTTTAGATAACTTCTGTTCATCCTGACACTATATTAACAGATAGGTTGGAAGGAACTGATCAACAATGCTGCCATATGCAGACGATACGGCACTACCAACAGACTCTGAACAAGAGTTTCAGTAAACAGCAAGAGACTAAAATGTAAAAATGAAAGTATATAGGATGAAACTTTGTTACTACGTCATGGAAGACCCCCATGATGGAGCTACATAACAGCTCACTGCTAAGCCATACCACTGACGTGCCACTTGTCTTAAATGCTTACTGAAAATGCCTTCATCCGTTTCAGGGACCAAATGCACCTCTTCCAAAGCACCAGTTTTTCTTCCTAACAGCTTGCATCTGGGACAGCAACCACTTTTGCACCAAGCCAATAATATAGAACAGACAGTAATCAAGAGCCCTAATCATGGAGAACAAAGGGAAGGCAAACTGGGCTCTCATCAGAATTGTGGCCGCCAAAAACAACGGCATGGCTGTAAAGGCACAATACTGATCCAGTGAGTGAAACTTTTCAAAAGCCATCATCTAAGATCACTTTATGATAAGAAACTCAACCACAATGAAATCAGCAAACAATCATCAATAAAACAGAAGTGGGGGAGCGACCTTAAGGTCAACAAGCCAAACTGGCAGATTGAAATGATGGTGCTATTCAGCTACAACCACCTGCACTTCAAACATAAGCCAATATGCATTTCTCCACTCAAAGTTTTTGAACCTAGGGCAATTCTAACATATTATGTAATAAAAAATGATTATATAAAAGGGAATTTCGTTCATTGATTTGCTTTACAGATTAAAAAACATGGACAGGGTAAATCTCCACTCTAAAATCTGCTGTACACCATCAAGACAGCAGAGCAGAATTCAAATCATCTTGCAAATAGAGAAAAAGGACATACCGTCTCTGTTTCAACAAATTTACTTGCCAATAAAGAATCATGAGAGAGAAAGCATGTAGATAAGAGGTGACTTCTGAAAGTGGAATGCCACTAGAATAAATGCATGGAACTGTAGTTCAAAACTTCACAAACATGCATGTACCCAGTTTCTGTGCAGCATCCCCAAAGCAGTACCATAGTGCCACATAGTCTTCTAATTTTCCATCATCAAAGGTAGAAATGCAGATGTCCAAGTCGGTGATGTAGCCATCAGCTTCCAGGTTGCATATTGTTCCAAACTATGTACTACTAGCAATAAACAGTTATTCACCTGGAGATAACAAAAGTACCTACTGACAGTTATAGCTGTCTGCTTTAAAAAAAAATCTCATTTTAGGCACTCTTACTTATATCTGCTTCTTTCCTGTTGTACAAAAATGGCATTGAGCCAATTACAGTTAACAAAACTAAGCCTGAGTGGTTCTGTATCAAGACCACATGAGATTTCTCAAGTGAGTTTGTGCACAACCAAGTGTACATACCTACAAATATAGATGTTTGCACATGCATGCTCACACATACTCGCACGTACATATGCCTTTTGTTTGCGAAAAAAATGCATACCAGACCTATTCACATATCTGCGTGAAGCAGACAGTGAGATAGTACTCGCAACAGTAATTTGTTGATAAGTAGAGACTAACCTTCAAGCAGTGTCTTAACCATATGGGCTAAGGATGACAGAAATGGAGAAAGACAGAGAACAGGGTCAAGCAGGGAATAAAATTACACAAAATAAACATGAACTGACACAGTTAGGGAAGATTAACTGGCATTACTTTACTAAAAGAACAGCAACATTAAAAGATAAATTGTTTCAAACCTATTTCACTGTTATAGGAACTGCTACACAAACGTAGTAAAATATCTTGAGCTTTAACAGCACGAGCCAACTCTGAAAGAAAAACAAACATTTTATTAGGATTTGGGAATGCCAATGCACTTTTCCAACAACTAACTAAATATTTAATGGTACACTGTATAGGTGTGCGTGCACATAGAACAGGAATACAAAGAAATTCTACACAGCATTTCAAACTGTTTTACAACACAAATACCTTATAAAAATCTGCAGCCTGCTGCAGAATCAGATAATCTAACAAAATACTGAAATAAAGAATAGTTGCATAAAATCTTGCCATAAAGTACAGTTGTGTACACTTACCATAAATGTAGATGTTCGAGTGTATTCACTGTTGCAGTTATTACATTTGGGTTATCTGCTTGCAGTAGCCCTCAGTCGGCCTGATTAACAAAGTCTTGGGTCCTACAACGGTTGCGGTCTCTTCCTCTGTGACGTCAGGGGTACAAAACATGCAGCCGACATCATTACATCAGTTTTTCTTGCCCTAGATGTCAGGTGCCCCCCCCTAATGGGAAGCAATTAAATCTGTAAATATACAAGGTTATACCTCCAACAAAAAACCAAATACACCAAAAAGCTTTTAGAGCATAGTAAGGGAGAGTAGAGGTATAGCCAAAAGAAGAAAGGGGGCTGGAGGGACAGTAACCAGGACTGCAACAATGAATACACTCGAACATCTACATTTATGGTAAGTGTATACAACTGTACTATGTTCTTCGTGTTTCACTGTTGCAGTCATTACATTTGGGTAGATTCCCAAAGCTAAGGATGGGAGGAGGAATTTAGATAGCATTAGGACCAGCTATAAGGCCCTGCAAAACTGCAGTGGCAAAGCCAGCTCTGGATTTAGAGAAAATTGGCAAATGGTAATGCTTGGGGAAAGTATATACAGAACTCCAGGTAACAGCTTCTAGAATGTCCCTGGTAGGTACGCCTCTGAGAAAGGCTGTACAGGTAGCTGCAGCCCTGGTTGAGTGGGATCTGATCCCCTGTGGGATAGGTTTTCCATGGTGCTTATAGCAGAAATTAATGCAATGGCCTATCCATTTGGAGATGGTTCACTTTGAAATAGCCTTCTCCTCTGTCCCTGCAGCAAATGCCACCAGCAGTTGTTCAGATTTCCTTTGAGGTTTAGACCTGTCCAAGTAGAATCTAAGTTGTCTGTGCACATCTAAGGAGTGCAGTATCCATTCCCCTTTGTTCTGTGGATTAGGAATGAAGGTAGACAAATGAATGGATTGATTAAAGGCCACACTGGATACCACCTTTGGCATAAAAGAGAGATTGGTCCTGAGGGACACCCTGTCCACATGAAAGATGATGAAAGCTCCACTGCCATAAGGGCCTGTAATTCAGATACCCTTCTTGCTGAAGTGATGGCTAAAAGGGAAGCGGTTTTCCAAGAAAGGAATTTTAAATCTGCAGTAGCAGCTGGCTCGAAAGGAGGAAGGGTGAGTTTCTCCAATACAAAGTTAAGGTCCCAGGGCTGGAGTTGGAGCTCTCCTGGGTGTTCTTAAATTTTTGGCCTCTCTGAGGAACTGCTTGAGCAGTGGAAGAGAGAAGAGGGGAGGTTCTGTGTTATAATGAGCTGAAATGGCTGAGGCGTGAATTTTTATTGAGGAAAAAGACAGGCCCCTGTGAAGCATCGCAGTTAAGTATTGTAAAATCTGAGGTAAATTGGGCACTGCTGTGCTCATCCCTTGAGACTGGTTCCAGGCACAGAATCTTTTCCATTTTTCAGCATAAGATTTTCTAGTACTAGGCCTCCTTGCCTCTAAAATGACATCCATCACTGGTTTACTGAGGGATGGTGCAATCAAAATCATCCTTGGTTTGTCTTGTTTGATCTTTAGTAGTACTTTGGAGAGCAGAGGCAGAGGAGGAAAGGCATAAACTGATAGGTTTTTCCAGCTGAAGGACAGAGCATCCACTTTCCAAGCTTGTCTGTGGGGAGTCCTTGCACAAAATTTTTCCAATTGATAGTTGTGGGGGAGGCAAACAGGTCTATATCTGGGCTCCCCCATTTGCTTGTCAACATGTTGAAAATCCTTGGTTCCATTTTCCACTCGTGTGGGTCCATGAGGGTTCTGCTTAGTCCATCTGCCAGTGTATTTAGTTTTCCTGGCAGGAATTGAGCTTGTAGATGTACTTGATAGCTCAAGGCTGTGTTCCACAATGCCATAGCTAGTCTGCAGAGGGGGTAAGAATGTGTACCCCCCTGCTTGTTTATATACCACATAACAGTGGTGGTGTTGTCCATCTTTACCATTAATTGTCCTGGAAGAATGTGGTCCTTGAAGGCTGTCAGAGCATTCTGTACAGCTAACATTTCTTTATGATTGATGTGAAGGTGCATTTGAATTGGGTTCCATTTGCCCTGAATGCACATCCCTGCCAGGTGCGCTCCCCATGTATAGCCTGATGCGTCTGTTGTTAAGGTTTAGGCAGCAGGGGGTAGTGTGAATGGTAGTCCCTTGTTTTGGTGGCAGGCCTCTGCCCACCAAAGGAACTCTAGGCATAGACAAGGAATGACAGGAATCATTGCTTCTAGATCCTGAGAATGTTAACACCATAGGCTTTTTAGATACCATTGTAGTTTCCTCAGATGCAGTCTTGCATATGGAATTAGAAGAATGCTGAACCCCAAGACTTGTAGTATTTGCCTTGCAGATAGCAGGGTTTTTGTGACCACTTGTTTGAAGAAAGTTGTCAAGTGAATTTGTTTCTTTGGCGTGAGGAAAACTATTTGGGAAGTTGTATTCAAGCTTGCTCCCAGGAATATAATTTGTTGACAGGGTACCAGGTGTGATTTATTTTCGTTTATGGTGTTCCCCAGACAAGTTAGCACCCTCTGTACAAAAGCCAGATGATTCAAAAGTATGTCCTGGTTTTCTGCCTGAATTAGACAATCGTCCAGGTACTGGTATATTTGAATATTTCTTTGCCTACAAAATGCAATAACTGGAGCTAGGCACTTTGTGAATACCCTGGGCACAGTAGATAAGCCAAAGGGCAGTGCAGAGGACTGAGAGTGTGTGTAGCCTGCTTTGAAGCGTAAGCATCTTCTGCAAGATTCCCTGATTGGGATGTGCAGGTAATGCTTCCTTTAAATTTAGTGTTGCCAACCAGGCATCTTTGCTTAGCATAGGAAGCAACTAGTGAAGAGTCAGCATCTTGAATTTTGGAATCACCAAAAAGGTGTTTAGAGTAGGCAGGTCCAAGATAGGACGCCATGAATTGTCTTTTCTGGGTACCAGGAAAAATCACGAGTAGAAACCTTGTCCTTTTTTCTCTTATGGTACCAACTGAATAGCCCCTATGCTTAAGAGAGAGAGTACTTGCTTTTGGGCCTCTGCCCACTGCTTTGGAGGTAGATCCGGCCAACCGCTTGGAGTTGGTGACGTGTGGAAGTGAAACCTGTATCCTTGGGACACTATATTTAAAACCCATTTGTCCTGAGTAAAGAGTCTCCAGCTCTTTGCATGAAGTGCAATCTTTCCCCCCAAAGGGGCAGTCAGTTGAGAAGTGCTTGGAAGTTTTAAAAAGAAGTCATTGAGACAGTTTATCATAGGGGGGGGGTTTATTACTCCCAGATTTGGAAGTGGAGGCCCCCCTGCTTAGTCCTGTGCGTCCCCTGGGACTGAAGCCTGGGTGATCTGCTGGATCTGGGTTTGGACTGAGAAGGTCTGGAAGAGGCAGGAAAGGACCATTTCTTAGAAGGCCAATGCCTACTAAATCTTGGAGGTTGTACTTGTAAAAAGTCTTTAACAGTTTGCATAGATTTAGCTTTTTCCTCAATCTTTTTAAGAACTTCTTCTGCCTTGTTGCCAAACAGATGGCCCTGATTTAAGGGAGCATCCAGTAATTTTGCTTTAACATGATCTGGCAAGGATTGCTCCTTAAGTCACACATGCCTTCCAAGTACAGACCCAGTTACTGCAGCCCTGCAAGATGCCTCTAGTGAATCAAAACCACATTAGAATGTATGTTTACCAACTTGTTCAGCAGAATGCATAAAATCCTGTAAATCCTTATTTTCAGCACAATCAGGAATCAACAACATTTTCTGTTTAAGTAATCCAATAATATGCAGCTGATACTTTAACATAAGAAACTGACAATTCAAGGCCCTAATGACCAAATCTGCAGAAGTGTATACGTTCTTAGCCCATCTATCCAGCGCCCTGGAGTCTCTATCACAGGGGGTAGGATTTTTGGCAGTAGTAGCTTTAATGCCCTTGGGTCCCTGTGAAATGGTTTCAGGATCCTCAGTAGGATTTTTGAAAAAAACTTGAGAGTCAGGAACCCTGTAATATCTTATCAGGTTTTTCTGGAAGCAGGAGGTAAACAGTCAGGGACCATGCTAGATTCCGAAAAGGCATCATCAACAATGTCCAGTACAGGAGGTATAGCTAAAGGCCTGTGCTGGGGCAGGAGTAAGAAATCCCTAAGCCTCTTTTTAGAATCAGAGAAATCCTGACTTTCACAACGAAAAAGCTCCCTGAGAGTATGCAAGGTTTCACTAAAAGAGAAATCCTTGGGGGGCAGAGGGAATAGAGTCCTCAGCATCAGAATCCTCATAGTTAGACAAGGGTAAATCCTGGTCATCAGAGGAAACAAATTTCAGAATCCTGGTCGGAAATATCATAAGCAAACTCAGTCCTAGGTCTCTCAGAGGGGGAAGGTTGGCTTCCCCTGATTAAAGTAATAAGGTCTTCAGTCATTCTTATCATTTGTTCTTTAGGCATAGAGGCCTGACCATGCAGTCTGGGCATCAGTTTTCTAGGCATGGTTAGAGTTTTAGCCCTTGAAGAAGAAGATGGCGCCGGTTTAATATGCAAGTCAGTAGGCCTGAATACACCCTCAGAAGCCGGTGCCTGCACAGCAGCTCTGGACCCATCCAAGGTAGAGACATTTGCAGGTTCCACAGTTGAAGCATCTCGCGCCATACCGGACTTGGAATGGGTCTCAGTAGAGGCCTGCGAATCTGAGGTAGAGGGTATCAGGGGCTGTGAAAGCGCCTCACTGAGTACCGGTGAGCTGTCTTTATCTTTGCGTTTTTCGGAATGTCGGTAGTCGGATGGCTTACCGAAGACATATCAGGATAATTGAACAGAGCACCAAAAATTTTAGAAGTGCAAATATACAGACGATGGACAGTTTGTGGTTTAAATAAGGCACAAAACCGACAGCAAGGTACATCGTGGTCAGGGCCTAGGCAAGGAATACAGTACAAATGAAAATCTTTATGAGGTATTTGCTTTCCACAACAAATGCAATTATTTACTTTTACTGACATTGGTTTAGAGCAAGAAAAAGTTTCCCCAATGGGGTACTTAGCTTTTAATTTAAGACTTTGGTTCTGAAACTCGAAAACAAAAGTTTCAGGAGTTGACCGACCAGCATTGGGAACTGCTTCTGCTTCGGGCACAGCAAGACAAGAAAGACTGATGTAATGACATCGGCTGCATATTTTATACCCCTAACGATCTGACGTCACGGAAGAAGAGACAGTAACCGATGTAGGACCCAAGACTTTGTTAATCAGGCCGACTGAGGGCAACCTGCCAGCAGATTACCCAAATGTATTGACTGCAACAGTGAATACACTTGAACATCTATATTTATGGTAAGTGTACACAACTGTACTATGTTCTTCATGTTTCACCGTTGCAGTCATCACATTTGGGTTGATTCCCAAAGCTGAGGAAAAGGGTGGAGGCAGATAATGAAACTAGGGGCTGGCTAGGATGCCCTGCAAGACTGCAGTGGCAATGTCTGCCCTGGATATGGAGAAGACAGGCAGGTGGTAATGCTTGGTAAAAGTGTAAACAGATGTCCAGGTGGTAGCCTCCAGGATGTCCCTGGTGGGGACTCCTCTGAAGAAAGCTGCAGAGGTGGAGGCTGCTCTGGTGGAGTGTCCTGACCCCCTTAGAGGGGGGAAGGCTTTCCATGCTGTTTGTAGCAGAAATGGATGCAGTGTGCTATCCATTTGAAAATGGTTTGTTTGGAGATGGCATTGCCTTCTGCCCCTGTTGCAAAACTAATCAGCAATTGATCAGAATTTCTGAAGGATTTAGTCCTGTCTACATAGAATCTGAGCTGTCTGTGCACATCTAGAGAGTGAAGAATCCTTTCCCCCTTGTTCTGGGGATTAGGAAAAAAGGTGGGCAAATGAATGGATTGGTTGAGAGCCAGACTGAACACCACCTTGGGCATGAAGGATGGGTTAGTTCTGAGGGATACCCTGTCTGCATGGAAGATGATGAAGGGTTCCACAGCCATGAGTGCCTGGAGCTCGGAGACTCTTTTGACTGAAGTGATGGCCAGAAGAAATGCTGCTTTCCAGGAGAATGTTTAGCTCTGTAGAAGAAGCTGGTTCGAAAGGGGGCAGGGTGAGCTTTTCCAAAACAAAGTTAAGGTCCCAAGCTGGTCTTGGTGCCCTTCTGGGTGGCCTCAAGTTGCTAGCCCCTCTTAGGAACTCTTGGATCAAAGGGTGTGAGAAAAGAAGCTGCTCAGAGGGAAAATGAGCAGAAATAGCAGAGCATGAATTTTTTCGGAGAAAGAGAGGCCACTGTGTAGTAGGTCAGCTAAGTAATCCAGGGTGACAGGAGGGACGGCTGTGCCGTACTGGCTCCCTTAGCCTGGATCCAAGAGCAGAACCTTTTCCATTTATCAGCATAAGACTTTCTGGTGCTAGGACATCTGGCCTCATGGATAATATCCAGAACTTGTTTACTGAGGTTGGCAGATTGGTTCGGGGTTAGGGAATAAGCCAAGCTGCCAAACTGAGTGTCTGCAATTGGGGATGCATGAATTCCCCTTCCCTCTGGGTCAGGAGGTTTGGAATCTGAGGAAGATGCCATGGGGGTAGCAAGGACAAGGGGTACCAGTGCTGCCAAGGTCAGTCTGGAGCTATAAGAATGGTCCTTGGTTTTTCCTCCCTTATTTTGAGCAGTAACCTGGGGATGAGAGGTAGGGGAGGAAAGGCATAGACTGATAGATTGACCCAGGGGAAGGATAGGGCATCCACTTTCCAAGCCATGCAGTGATGCTCCCTGGTGCAGAATTTGCTGAGCTGATGGTTGGTGTGGGAGGCAAAGAGGTCGACCTTTGGGGTTCCCCATTTCTAAGTTATTAGGCTGAAGGTACTTCTGTTGAGGTGCCACTTTTGTGGGTCCAGAAGATTTCTGCTTAATTGGTCTGCCAGAGAGTTGAGAGAGCCTGGTAGGAATTGTGCTAACAGGTGCAGTTGGATGGCAGAGGCTGTGTGCCAAACGGTCATAGCCAGCCTGCATAGAGGGTAGGAGTGAGTCCCTCCCTGCTTGTTGATATACCACATTACAGTGGTGTTGTCTGTTTTGATCAGGAGAGCCCCTGGAGAGAGAAGGGACTTGAAAGCTATCAAGGCGTGCTGCACAGCCATGATCTCTTTTTGAATTTTGTGCAGAGGATTTGCTGTGGGTTCCATTGGCCCTGTATGCACCTGCCATCCAGGTGTGCACCCCAAGCATAGTCTGATGCATCTGTGGTGAGGGTCTGGTCAGTAAGGCATGGGGAGAAAGGCATTCCCTTGTTGCGGGAGCATGCTGTTGCCCACCAAAGAAAATCTTTTCTGAGGGAAGGAATTACAGGTAGAAGAGTTTCCAGGTCTTGAGAATGCTGGCACCAAAGGCTCTTTAGGTACCACTGAAGTTTCTTCATATGCAGTCTGGCATATGGAATGAGTAGAATGCAAGATGCCATGAACCCCAAAGCTTGCAGGATCTTTCTTGCAGTTAGCTGGGGCCTGGCGGCTAGTTGAGAGAAGCAGGCTATCAGGAAAACTTGTTTCTCTGGAGTAAGGTATGCCATCTGAGAAGCTGAGTCCAGACTTACTCCTAGGAAGATTATCCTTTGGGTGGGCACCTGTTTGGATTTCTTTTCATGATTGTGTACACTAGGGAGGTTAGTAGGGTCTTTACAAAGGCCAGGTGCTTCAACAGCTTCTCCTGGTTGTCTGCCTGAATAATACAGTCATCTAAGTATGGGTAAATCTGAATATTTCTTTGTCAGCAAAAGGCAATGGCCGGAGCCAGACATTTTGTGAAAACTCTGGGAGCAGTAGATAAGCCAAAGGGAAGCACAGAAAACTGAAAGTGTTGAGATCCTACCCTGAAGCGTAGGTATTTCCTGCATGACTGCCTGATAAATGTGGAGGTAGACCTCTTTTAGATCTAGGGTCGCTAGCCAAGCATCCTTGGAGAGCATGGGTAGCAGCTGCTGAAGGGTGAGCATTTTGTATTTTGGTATCACCAGGAAGGTGTTTAGAATGGATAGATCGAGGATGGAAAGCCAGTTGCCCTCTTTTCTGGGCACCAGAAAAAGTCTGGAGTAGAAACCATGGCCTATCTGATCTGCAGGAACATGCTCTACTGCCCTCATAGAGAGCAGGGAAAGGATTTGCTTTTGAGCCTCTGCTCACTGATTGGGTGGTAAATCTGGGAACCCTTTTGGGGTTGGAAGGGTGTGGAAGGAAAATTTGTAAGCCTATGACACAATGTTCAGAACCCAGTGGTCCTTGGTAAGGGTGGTCCAGGTGCTTAAGTGAAAGGAAAGTTTTCCTCCTAGGAGTAAGTGAAGGTAAGCAGAGGAAGAGGGTGGATGAGGCGAGTCATTTTGAGCTCTTACCATAAGGATGTGGCTTAGAACTCCCTGGTTTTGAAGCAGAGGTAGTCCACTGCTTAGATCTCTGCATTCCCTGGGGCTGCTGTCAGGGGGGGGGGGGGTCTGCTTCCACTGGGCCTAGGTTGGGCCGGTTTATTGGGAGCAGGAAAGGACCAGTGTTTGGAGGGACAATGCCTGCTGAACCTAGGGGGCTGAACCTGCAAGAAATCCTTAACTGTTTGCATAGATTTTGCTTTTTATTCCATCTTTTTTAAGATCTCTTCTGCCTTAGTGCCAAATAAATTATCTTTGTGCAAAGGGGCATACAAGAATTTAGATTTGACATGATCTGGTAGGGGCTGCTCCTTAAGCCATGCATGCCCTCTAATGACAGATCCAGTGACTGCTGCCCTGCAAGAAGCTTCTAGGGTGTCAAAACCACAGTGCAAGGTGTGTTTAGTTACTTGACTTGCAGAGTAGCTGAGGTGTATACTTTCTTACCCCATCTGTCCAATGCTCAAGAATCCCTGTCTGAGGGGGTGGGACTCTTAGAAGAGGTTGCTTTAATCCCTTTTGACCCTTGAGAAATGACCTCAGGGTCAGCTGTAGGATTTTTAAAAAGATATTTGTGTGAGTCAGGGACTCTACAGTACCCGTCTGGTTTTCTGGGGGAAGGAGGAAGGGCGTCAGGAGTTAAGCTGGATTCGAGGAAAACATCCTCCACAACATCCCGGACTGGGGGGATGGCCAAAGTTCTGTGTTGTGGAAGATCTAGGAATTCCCTGAGTCTCTTTTTAGACTGAGGGTAGTCCCAACTCTCCCACTGGAAATGCTCCCTTAAGGTATGCAGGGTTTCCCCAACAGAAAAATCCTCTGCGGGAGAGGCTGAAGGAATGGAATCCTCTGCATCAGAATCTCATAAGTGGAGATTGGAGTTGCATGTCTTCATATTCAGATGCATAAGAGTCATCTGACTCTTGTTCAGACAAAACTACAGGGGACAGCTCTCTTTTCCTTTTGGAAGGGGTAGCTTGACTTCCCCTGATCAGCACGATATGGTCTTCCGCCATTTTAAGCATTTGAGACTGAGGCAAGGTAGAAGGCGCCTAAGAGTGGGTCATCAAGTTTCATGGGTGTGGTTCGCACCCTGGGACTAAGAAACTCAGTAGTTTTAGAAAGCATGGTAGTTGCGAAAGAAGACGTCGGTTTGTATCGAGATTTGGTAGTGCAAAGGACTTCCTCGGAAGCCGGTGCCTGCTCAGTGGCTCTGGACCCATCCAAGGTTGAGATGACCATAGGAGCCTTAGTTGAAGAAGAATTTTGTGGCACACTGGACTCCAAAAGGGTCTCTGTAGCGACCTACGAATCAACAGAAGCGGGCATCAGGGGCTGTACCAGAGAACTGATGATTAGCTTAACGGAAGCACTGTCGGTAGGTTTGGACCTGTGAGGTCCGTCTCTGTCTTTATCTTTACGTTTATGTTTTTTCAGAAGTTCTGCTGTCGGAAGCCATATTGGAATTAGAGGACTGTAAGCGAAAATATCTGGCTACAATAAGGGCCGGATGACTGATAGTTCTGGTGTTGAACTAAGCACAGAAGCGACAACGAGGGACGTCGTGGTCTGGGCCTAAACAAGTGATGCAGTAAGAGTGGAAGTCTAAGTGTGGTATTTGTTTTCCACAGGCGAGACAATTATTAACTTTTTCTGACATTGGTTAGTGCAAGAAAAAAGGATCCCCAACAGGTTATTTAACTTAAGAAGACTTCAAACTTCAATTCGGTAGATGAAAACTCGGGTAGCAGCCAACCGGCACCCGTGCAAACTGCTTCTGCTTTGGGCTCCTCGGCAAGAAAGACTGATGTAATGACGTCGGCTGCCTTACTTTACACTACTAATGACCCGACTTCAGTCCTCAAGTGACAGGAACAGATGCAGAAATACTAAGTCTCTGGTATTCGGGCCAGCTGAGGGCTACCCTGGCAGGGATAACCCAAATGTGATGTCTGCAATGGTGAAACACGAAGAACATCACCCTCTTCCAAGAAAAGGATAAGGGTGTCTACTTTCTCAACCAGAAGACCTGGGACTCTGTTACAAAATTTTGGAAGTTGTCTGTTCAGGGTGGAGGCAAATAAATCTGAGGAATACCCCATTGGTGGACTATGTCCAGAAACACATCCCTGTGAAGCATCTATTCGTGGGACTAAGTCAGGGACCTGCGCATGCTGGAGGGAATGTATACTGCCTGAATAATCATGTGGTATTGGGCAAGAAATTCTCATACAAAAGAGCCAACCTGCAAAGGAGAAAGGATTCACCCCCCCACCCCCTGCTTATTGACATACCAGAGGACTGTCATGTTGTCTGAATAGTTGTAAAGAGCCTGAGAAAAGAAGAGGGTGAAATGCTTGTAGACCTAGTAGCAGTGCTCACATTTACCTGATGATGTGTCCTGTTTTTTGGGAGGGAGACCAAATTCCCTGAACGGTAAATTTTCTGTGTAGAGTTCTAGAACTGGGGGTGAGAGGATGCAGGGGTAGTCCTGGACTTAGGTCTTTCTATTGAATCCACCAGAACAGTTCCCTCTTTAAGCAAGGAATGAGGGGGACTTTGTATACTAGTGGGTAGGTCCCTCACTGATCTGAGGAACCAGTGGAATTTCCTCATATGGAGTTTTGCCATCAGTACCATGGGAATGGTTGAAGTCATGAATCCCAGCACCCTGAGGAACTCCCGGCCATGATGCAAGTCAAGGGAGGAAGGGAGTGAAAGGAGGACCGAAGGTCCTGCACCTTCTGACGTAGAAGTGACACACTGTGTGGATTCAAAATAGGAATCACTGGAGCCAGGCATTTTGTGAATACCCTCAGAGCTGTAGAAAGACCAAAGGGCAAGGCAGAGAATTGAAAATGCCAGGAACCCACAAAATACGCAAGACTTCCTGAACATGGGATGAATGGGGATGTGAAGGTAAACATTGTTTATAACCTCTAAGAAGGATAAATAAGAAGGATAAATTGGGATAAATCGAGGACTGGTCTCCAGATGTCATCCTTTTGGGGCACTAAAAAATTTTTTTTTTTCTGTTGCGCAATGTTTTACTTAGCGATTACTTTAAGGAGTTCAAAAGCACTGCAAAAATAATTCAACAAAATAACAGCATATTCACAGAACCTTTAAAGGCAAGGTACACACAAGTGCTTTCTATTCCTGTCCAAATGGAGCCCTGTTGGCAAAGCTCCCAAAGAAGCTTTGAGAAGAGGGGCAGGTGCTCTGGGGAAGTGGGTGGGTGGGGGGGGGGTTTGAGGGATGCCCATGAAGATGAGGGTGAAGTGCCAAACTATGAAGCATCCTTTTTTGATTATGAAAAAACCCAGGTGCCTTGGGTGATACTTTCCCAGACCCTGTGAGTGTCTGAAAGGCGAAGGTAAAGAGGGGAAAGGGAGACACCTGCAGGGTAGTCACAGACTCCCTGCTTTGTCAGGAAAGGACTGCCTTTGTTGTGAGTGAGGAGTGCTGATGCAGCTATGGATGAAAACAGATTTGTATGTGAAATTCCTATGAAACCTGGACACAAGACAAACCAGGATGTTTTTCAACTCCTTGAGTTCCTTGTTTTTTTTCTTGCAGGGACTTAAATAGAGAAGCTGCTGCCTGACCAAATAAGGCTGAATTACCTAATGGTGCAGCCATTAATTAGATTTGA
This sequence comes from Protopterus annectens, assembly GCF_019279795.1. NCBI lineage: Eukaryota > Metazoa > Chordata > Ceratodontiformes > Protopteridae > Protopterus > Protopterus annectens. The sequence continues at coordinate 384,197,158 of NC_056741.1, read as the reverse complement.
AGTCATCTTGGAGGGGCTGCAACCTAAGCTAGGAAAATCATCAGAGAACTAAACCAGTAACAGCTGCCCTGGCACAAGCCTCTGCAGCATCATAGCTACATTTAATGGAGTTTCTTGCCACTAGGGAGGAAGCTCACAGAACAGACAGAGCCAATGCTTTTCCTTCTGAATCTGGAAGATCTGCAATGGCACTAGATGCCCGAGAAAAAAGCCCCAAGGAGTACTTAGTCATGTGTGTCTGATAACTGATGGCTATGAAAGCCAAGGTGGCTGAAGTATAGGCCTTTTTTCCCAGTCTCTCATGGGTTTTGCACTCTTTGATGGGAGAAGGGTGGTAGAAGGAAACATCCTAGATGGTTTACCTGTAGCTACAGAAATGACTGCTGGGTCTGCAGCAGGACACCTAAAGAGGAATTTACAATCTTCAGGGACCTCGTAGAAGTAGTCTGGCTTCTTGGGAACTGGGACCTGGGAGTCTGGGAAGCATTATGAAAGACATCCATAAATGCAGGATGCACTGGTGGAACTGCAGAGGGGCCAAGGACATCAACTTACAGAAGTTGATAGCATCTTTTTTGGACATCAGAAATTTGGAAGGTGTCCCACCATAAAGTGTTCTCCCATTTTCAGAAGAGTTTCATCAAAAGATCTCTCTTCCATATAGAAATCAGCACTGACACCTCCTTCAGGGGAAACATATTCCTGGGGAGAGGGAATTTGTGTTGAATAATCCAAAGATTCCTCATCATCAGAGGAAAATTCATCAGACGAGTCATTGTCCCTAATCCTTTTTTGAGAAGGTTAGGAAGCAGTTGTAGGAGCAGGCAGAGAGGAAGGCAGCTCGAGTGCCATGAAGACCTAAAACAAGCTTTAAGAAAATGGCATGCCAATCTGTAGGGGCCTCTCTGGCAGGTGACAAATGCTTAGTTTTTTTGTTTTTTCTTTGCAGCTGAAACAATTCTATGCAACCTGGAGGACCAGACAAAAGCCTGCATTCAAAAGTGTCTGACTCAATCTCTTCTCTTATTTGAGTTTGTGGAACTCCCCAAGACCCTCCATACTTTTGAGCCTAGGTTCCCCCGCAACATCCTGACTGGATGTCTGTTCTACTTCCAAAGATGTGCTTGTGGCCGAAGTCAAGGCGGCCTCAAAACTGGGCTTGGCCTTTGAATCCATGCCTGAAGTCAGACGTACCTCCGGGTTGACAACCACCTCAGGATAAACATCTGGAAGAAAGTGCAGTGGAAGCCGCAGACTGAGATTTCTTAGCCTTGTGTTTCACCAGCTCGACATCGGACCCCAAGGTACCTTCCCATAAGCTTACCTAACAACTTATTCCGCTGGCTCTCTAAATAAATAGAGGAGAAGAGAGCCTGCTTCTAAGGGGCTTGGGAACAAAAAACTGGCAAATGCTACAAGACTTGTGGTCATGGCTAGGCCCTAAACAAGAGAAACACTGAATGGCTGTCCTCATGTGGAATTGGTCTTCCGCATGGCGCTTGCCTTTCTTGGATGACATAACCAAATAATAGCAAAGAGAAAATATTACCCAACTGGGCACTTTATCTGGCAAAGGTTGAAGTCGCAATCACTGCAACGATCAGACCGACAATAGAGTTCTGACTACCGGCAGAAATGTTCAGAGGATGGTACGTGCGTACATCACTTTATGGCCTAAGTCCGACTGTAGTCTACGTGTGATGTCCCATGTACCCTACAGTACAAGGCTTCTGTACACTGGCCGACATGGGGTCACCTTCAGGAAGGAGCTCCCTCATGTTAAGAATACTGCAGCACGTGAATAGAAGGATATCAGTCTACTCAAATGAAAACAACTCTACTGGGCCAGTGGAAGTGGCAGCCATGTAGTTGATGAGGATGACATTACAGTCTGTACTGGTCTTGGAAGTATTTGACCTTCTGTTTTCCTGTTGTCCTAAGCCATGATGGAAAATCATTACATGGTGGCAGTTCCTTCAAATCCTTTAAATTAAAATTTGTGTCTGCAGGATGTATGTGATCTGTAGTTTGCTTTAAGCTGTTCTCGAAACGAAAATGTAAATGTTTGGAGTCTGCATGGTCTCCCTGTGTTCACGCAGGTTTTCCCTGGGTGTTCTGGTTTCCTCCCACACTCCAAAGACATGCAGTACATAAACTGGACACACTAAATTGGCCTCAGGAGTGACTGTATATGCATGAGTGGTATGGAAGAGCAACCATAGCAAGGCTATCCCACCTGGCAGTGTGAACCTTGGTTCCAGATGGTGACTGTTCAGTGACACCCCGAACCCATGTGGAAAATGGGAAAAAAAGGGGCTGTGCATGATGAATGGATGGGTGTTAAAACAGCATACCATCTGACAACACTTAAGACATTACAATTGTTTAAGCAGAGCTGTATGAAGACAGTGGTCAACATCAAACATATATTAACTTCCTAAATGAAATAGTTTTACCACCTAGGCTGGCCTCCATGTGTTACTTTTACAAAAACAAAAATAACGACCAAATGCATCACTGCCTGCTACCATGATATGCAGTTATTTTTATTCCTCAGTCCAGTGTTTTCATTTGAAGCAGCAGCTTAAAGCAAACTGCAGATCAAATGCATCCTCCAGACCCAAGTTTTAAAAGATTTAAAGGTACTTGCCAACCATGTAATGATTTTCCAATATGGCTTAGGGTAACAGGGAGGCAAATACTTCCAAGGCCAGGAGTAAAAACCAAGTACACACATTTGCATAACCAGTAAACACAGACAGCTAAAGATCAATAAACAGATGAATAAAAATCGGCATTCAGCAAAGAACAAATATTTTAGATATATCATGCGAGTGTGCTCAAGTACACATCTCTGTATTTCAGACAGACTCCGTAGTTGTCTCATTATACAGGCAAAATAGGTTAAATTCAGGTGTGAATATGCACATCAGCTGATTTATGAACATGTTCTCTGCAGTAGACAAAGGAAAGTTGTGTAAAATCTTACATAACCATACATGTCCCCCTCTTCACTGCTGCAGCATTCTTCACTTGATGGATATCCTTTGCCAGGAGGCGACCCGAAGTCGGCCAAGTAAGCAAAAGTCTTTACTACTGTAGGATACGTGGTACATCACACATGGGCTGCATGTAGGCCATAACAGGGACATATGCACACACCATCCTCAGAAATTAATGCCCCAGGAGGAATGCCAGACTAAGGATTTAAGTGGTCAGATCATCCAGGAAAAGCAACAGGCTGGTGACGAAGGTGGGAGGGAGAGAACATTGCAGTGGTGAAGAGAAGGACATTTATGGTTATGGTAAGATTTTACACAACTTTCCTATATCCTTCTATTCACTTGCTGCAGTATTCTTCACTTGAGGGAGAGTGCCAAAGCTCAAGGAAGGAAGGGAGGAGGAAGGAGCAAAGGAGCTCTCAATGAAGCCATGTAAAATGGCTTTGGCAAAACCAGTTCTGGATCTGGAAACAGCATCTAGTTTGCAGTGTTTGGTAAAGGTATGAACAGAAGACCAAGTGGCTGCTGCAGTGTTATCCAATCCTTTGAAGAAAGCCTTGCATGAAGCCATAGCTCTGGTAGCATGTGCTTTCACAGGTGAGGGAATGTTCTTCTCATGGAGAATGTAGCAAAAGGAAATGGTCATAGATATCCATGAATAAACACAGTCTGCTTGGATGCGGGAAGACCCAGAGCCCTGGGATGAAAATTAATGACAAGTTGATCAGATTTCCTGATAGTTTTAGTCTTGTCCAGGTAAAATCTCAGTTGTCTATGAACATCTAAGGAGTGCAGGATCTTCTCACTGTGGTTTTGTGGAGAAAGGAAGGTGGGCAGTTGAATGGTTTGGTTAAGGAATAGCTCATTAACCACTTTGTGCATAAAGGAGGGGTTGGTTTTCAAGGATATCCTGTCCTTATGGAAGACAAAGAGGAACAGGCATGAGGGCTAGAAGCTCTGACACCCTTCTAGCGGAGGTCAGGGTCACTAACAAAACCATTTTCCAAGAGCAATGCTTAAGAGAGGCTGAAGAAGTGGGCTCAAAATGGGGAAGTGTCAACTTCTCTAGAACAAAATTAAGGTCCCAAGAAGGAGGGATAGGCTTCCTGGGAGGTCTAATGTGGAGGACACCTTTAAGAAATTGTTTCACCTCAAACCCGGATGATAGAGGGGGAGATAAAAGCAGACAAGCAAAAATAGCTGACATGTGAGCATTAATTGATGAATAAGCCAGGCCAGCAGGGAGCAATTTGCACAGGTAGGACAGAAAGTACAGTTTTGTACCTACCATAAATGTAGATGTTCGAGTGCTAATACAGCTGCAGTAATCACAGATGGGTTTTCTGCCGTCAGGTGGTCCCTCGGTCGGCCGAATTCCAAAGTCTTGGTCCGGCGTCGGCTGTCGTCGCTTTCTCTTCTGACGTCAATGAGACCAAAGTATATAAGACACAGCCGACGCCATGTTCTTCAGTCTTTCTTGCCCCAGATGTCAGGTGCCCCCAGAAGGAAGGCAATACATAAATAATGCTTATATGCATATACAAGCAATGCAATAGAATCCAAAATCAGTGGTTGCAAGCAAATAAAACAGCAGGATAACCCAAGTCAGGTAGTATGAAGAGGTTGTTAGGCCCCATGCCTTTACCAAGTGGGGAAGGAGGGAGGGAAACCTGTACTGCAGCTGTATTAGCACTCGAACATCTACATTTATGGTAGGTACAAAACTGTACTATGTTCATCGTGCATACAGCTGCAGTAATCACAGATGGGTAGAGTCCCAAAGCTATGCACAGGGTGGTAGGTACTAGGAGGAACTGGGTTGAGCCAGAATGCCCTGCAAAACAGCAGTGGCAAAGCCTGCTCTTGTTCTGGAATATAAAGGCAGGTGGTAGTGTTTTGTGAAGGTATGTACAGAACAAGTGGCTGCCTCCAAAATATCTTTGGTAGGAACTCCTCTGAGGAAGGCTGTAGAGGTAGCTGTGGCCCTGGTGGAGTGGGATCTGATACCTGTAGGAACAGATTTCCCATGATAGGAATAACAAAACCGTATGCAGTGGCCTATCCACTTTGAAATAGTCTGTTTTGTAACTGGCTTCCCTTGAGCCCCTACAGCATAGGACACAAAGAGTTGTTCTGATTTCCTGAAGGACTTTGTTCTGTCCAAATAATAACGTAGCTGCCTATGGATGTCTAAAGAGTGTAGCAGCCTTTCCCCTTTGTTTTGAGGATTGGGGTAAAAGGTAGGTAGGTGTATGGCTTGATTTAAAGCTACCCTGGATACCACTTTAGGCATAAATGATGGGTTGAGTAAGGGAAACCCTGTCCTGATGGAAAATGAGAAAGGGCTGCACCGCCATGAGGGCCTGTAGTTCAGAAACCCTACGAGCTGAAGTGATAGCCAGAAGGAAGGCTGTTTTCCAGGACAAATATTGCAAATCTGTTGAGGCAGCTGGTTCAAAAGGAGGCAATGTTAATTTTTCTAGTATGTAATTAAGATCCCAGGCTGGTATTGGTTGCTTCCTTGGTGGTCTTATATTCTTAGCCCCTCTGAGGAACTGTCGTAAGAGTGGGTGAGAGAATAAAGGAGGATCCGTGTTGAATTCTGCAGAAATGGCTGAGGCATACATTTTTATGGAAGAAAATGAAAGTCCACTGTTCAGCAGCTCAGCTAGATACTGTAATACCTGAGGCAAGTTCAGTTTTCTAGGGTCCTGGCCTCTTTTCTCATTCCAAGAGCAAAACCGCTTCCATTTTGCGGAGTAGGCTTTTCTAGTAGATGGCCTTCTGGCCTCCAAAATGACATCCTGCACCTCCTTGGAGAGTAGGGTCTGTTGTGGTGTTAAGGAATTTTCCATGCAGCGAGACTGAGTGTTTTCAGCTGACTGTGAAGAGTTTTGTAGCTGTGCTGAGTCAGCAGAAGAGGCATTAGAGGCAGGGACCAGGGAGGAGTATGTGTTAGGCTCCTCAGGAGTGGGTACCAGTGTTGCCTTGGCCAATCTGGAGCAATCAGTATCATCTTCGGTTTGTCTGTTCTTGCTTTCAAAAGCACCTTGGGCAGAAGAGGCAGAGGTGGGAATGCATAAACTGTCCATGCTGTCCAACTGAATGAAAGGGCGTCCACTCTCCAGGCCTTTGGATGAAAGGTCCTCGAACAAAACTTTTCCAATTGATGATTCCTGTGGGAGGCAAAAATATCTATGTCTGGCCTCCCCCACGCTTGGATTATTTCTGTAAACACCTGAGGATGTAACTTCCATTCGTGTGGATCTGTCATATTTCTGCTTAGATTGTCTGCCAGTGTGTTTTCCAATCCTGGCAAGTACTGTGCTTGAAGTTCGATTTGCCTTTCCAGAGCCAAGTTCCAGAGAGTCATGGCTAGTCTGCACAAGGGGTATGAATGTGTTCCTCCTTGTTTGTTTATGTACCACATTACTGTGGTGTTGTCTGTTCTTATCAGTAATTGTCCTGGATGCAGGAAGTCCTTGAAAGCTGTAATTGCATTTATTACTGCTAGCATTTCTTTTTGATTGATGTGAAGGTGCTTTTCCTTTTGGGACCATTTACCCTGAATGCACCTGTCCGTCATGTGCGCCCCCCGGGCGTAATCTGAGGCGTCTGTGGTGATGACTTGCTTTGCTTGAGGCTTGCAGAATGGGAGGCCTGTGTTTGCTTGACATGCTTGGGCCCACCATAGAAATTCCTTTTGCAAACATGGAATTATTGGTATTATTGTTTCCAAACTGTGACTGTGTTGAGACCATAGGTTTTTTAGGTACCATTGAAGTTTCCTCATATGCAGCTTTGCACATGGGATTAAAAGAATGCAAGATGCCATGAATCCCAGAGCCTGCAGGATTTTCCTTGCAGTAAGCCTGGTACTTTTTGCTAGTATTTTGAAGTACTGAGATAGTTGCCCCTGTTTTTCTGGTGTAAGGTAGGCCATCTGGGTGTTTGTGTCCAAGTTGGCACCCAGGAAAGTTATTTTCTGAGATGGTGTTAGCCTTGATTTCTCTTTGTTGATTGTATATCCCATAGAAAGCAGTAACCGTGTCACATATGCCAGATGTTCCAGAAGTATGTGCTTGCTGTCCGCTTGGATCAGGCAGTCGTCCAGATAAGGGTAAATTTGTATCCCTTGAAGTCTGCAGTAGGCAATCACTGATGCCAGGCACTTTGTGAATACTCTGGGCGCAGTAGATAAGCCAAAGGGCAATGCAGAGAATTGATAGTGGATTGAACCTGCAAGAAATCTGAGGTATCTTCTGCAGCTTTGTCTGATTGGGACATGCAGGTATGCCTCCTTGAGGTCCAATGTTACCAGCCAAAACTCCTTGCCCAGCATGGGAAGAAGCTGCTGTAATGTGAGCATCTTGAATTTTGGTGCAGTAGAAATGTGTTTAGGATGGATAAGTCCAAAATGGGTCTCCAGTCGGTTCCTTTCCTTGGTACCAGAAAAAGTCTTGAATAAAAGCCTTGACCTTGTTGGTGAGTAGGTACCTCTTGAATAGCTCTCATGCTTATGAGCTTTGAAATTTGCAGTTGTGCCTCTGCCCTTTGATTTTGTGGCAGGTTTGGCATGCCTCTCATTTTTGGAAGAGTGTGAAATTGAAATTTGTAGCCTCTGTTTATAATGTCCAGGATCCATTTGTCTGTTGTGACAATATGCCAATTGCTTGCAAATAATGCTAGTTTCCCTTCCAAAGGTGCTGCCAGCTGAGGCATGCTTGGCATGGAAATGAGGGGGTCATTGGGTTTGCTTCCTGTATTGTGTACTGTCTTCGCCACCTCTTGGTGCTGGAGTTTGCCATTGTCGGCCTCTATATGATCCTTGTGATTGCCCTCTGCCCCTTGTGCGTCTGTATCTACCTCTTTGGGGCTTGTCAGTGGCTGGAAAGGACCAGTTTTTTGAAGGCCAATTTCTGCTGAAACGTGGTGGTTGGACCTGTAAGAAAGCTTTGACAGTTTGCATAGATTTGGCTTTTTCTTCCATTTTCCGTAGTATCTCCTCAGCATTAGTACCAAACAGCACATCCTTTTGTAAAGGAGCATCTAGAAGTTTAGCTTTCACATGATCAGGCAAATTTTGTTCCCTAAGCCAGGCATGTCTGCGAATGACTGATCCTGTAGCAGCCACTCTACTTGAGGTCTCTAGGGCATCATAACCACATTGTAAGGTGTGTTTACCCACTTGCTCCGCACTATGCATCATATCCTGTAACTCCTTTAAATCTGGTTGTTCAGGTTGAGACATTTTGTTCCTTAATTGTGATAACAGGAACTGTTGATATTTAAGCATATGAAACTGACAATTTAAGGCCCTCATGGCTAGGGTGGCCGAGGTATATACCTTTTTACCCCACCTTTCTAAAGATCTTGATTCCCTTTCTGCAGGAAGTGGATTCTTGGCAGTGGAGGCCTTCAATCGCTTGGGGCCTTGTGAAATGGTTTCAGGGTCAGCATTATGGCTTTTGAAGAGAAATTGGTGAGAGCTGGGTACTCTGTAATACCTATCAGGTTTGACTGGTGCAGGAGGCAGAGAATCCGGGTTAAGACAAGCCTCCGAATAGACATCATCCAGTATGTCCAAAACAGGGTGTATAGCCAGAGGTCTGTGTTGAGGTAACAAAACAAATTCCCTAAGTCTTTTCTTGGAATCTGAAAAGTCTTGGCCTTCCCAATGGAAGTGTTCCCTCAAGGTGTGCAAGGTTTCCCCAAATGAAAAATCCTCAGGAGGGGATACAGAAGGAATGGACTGTTCTGCATCCGAATCCTCAAAAGGAGAGTAAGAGTGTTCCTCTGCATCAGAATGTTCTGATAAAATGGATCCCTGATCAGAAGAAGGTGAATCTTCCTCCACTCTGGGTCTCTTGTCTGGAGGGGGTTGAGAAACTCTGATAAGAGTAATTAAATCCTCAGCCATTTTAAGCATCTGTTTTTTAGGCATGGGACCTGGAGATGGGCCCTGTGCAACAGGCCTCGTGGGATGCCTGGCTGCTTTGGATTTAGTAAAGGCCTTAATTGAAAAAGAAGATGAGGGCCTAAATACACCATGGGTGGAGGTGGACCTGTCCACATTAGTAGGCTCAACATTAGCAGAGGCTTCGGTTGTAGTCTGGGAAAGGGCCGAGGTCCCAGCGGTCTCGGGTACAGAGGACACCGCCAAAGGAGAGTCGTCGGTAGTCAGGGACTGCAAAGGTGTCTCGCTGAGAACCAGACCACGTGTAGCCTGTTTTGGCGTGGTGTCGGCGGGGACCGCGGGCCTTGTGTGTCGGTCCTTTTCCTTGCGTTTTTTGGACAAAATGGTAGTCGGAGTGTCCGACGACATTTTATAATCAAAAGCTTTACCAAAGTAGTGCTGGGCGAACTCCGCCCGACGCTTAATAGTGCGTTTATTGAAGGTAGCGCAAAAGCGACAGCCCGAGACGTCGTGGTCTGGGCCCAAACAGGGTATGCAGAGGGAATGGAAATCCTTATGCGGTATTTGCTTCCCACAAGAAATACAATTATTAACTTTTTCTGACATCGGTCTGAGGCAAGAAAAGTTTCCCCAACGGGGTACTTAGCTTTAATGAAGACTTCAGTTTCCAAAATATTCGTAATTCAGGAGCTGGCCGACCTGCACTTGCGAACTGCTTCTGCTTCGGGCACCGCGCGGCAAAAAAGACTGAAGAACATGGTGTCGGCTGTGTCTTATATACTCTGGCCTCATTGACGTCAGAAGAGAAAGCGACGACAACCGACGCCGGACCAAGACTTTGGAATTCGGCTGATCGAGGGACCGCCGGAATGCAGAAAACTCATCTGTGATTACTGCAGCTGTATGCACGATGAACATCCACTAGGATTCCCACTGTCAGTGGGTCTTGATTCTTAGAAATATACCATAGTGAAAATGTTTCCATTTGGAAACAAGATTTTCTAGTATTGGGTTTTCCAGCCGCCTGCAAAACTCTGAGCACGTCCTCCGAGAACAGGTGTCAAAGGAATTAGAATCTCATCACCCACAGTGTCAGTTGCAGTGTTGACAGGTGTGGATGCATCAAGGATCCTTTGTTCTGTGTGAGAAGGGAACCAGTGCTGTCTTGGCCAAAAGGGAATCACCAGCAAGATTTTTGGTTGGGCTTGTTGGATTTTGTGTAAGATTTTTGGAATTAGAAGGGGAGGGAATGCATATAGAAACTTCCCCTTCCTTTCCAAACCAGAGGACTTTGGCACAAAACTTTGGAAGTTGTCTGTTCAATGGGGAAGGAAATAAATCTGTGTGTGAATACCCCATTGGTGGACTACGTCCAGGGACACATCCCTGTGAAGCATCCATTCAAGGGATTGGGTCCAGAACCTACTCAGTGAGTCTGCCACAAGATTTCTTGTTGGAGGGGATTGTACACTGCCTGAGCTGTCATCTTGTATTGGGCCAGGACTTACCACACCAAAAGGGCCGGTCTGCAAAGGAGGTAGGATTTGGTTCCCCCTTACTTGTTTACATACCAGAGTACAGTCATGTTGTCAGTGAACAGTGTGACAGGGCCTGGGCAAAGGAGGGAGTGAAATGCTTGTAAGGCTAGAAGCAATGCTCACATTTCCCTTAAGCTCATGTGCTCCTTTTCCTGTGAAGGAGACCATCTTCCTTGAACTGCACATTTGCACAGGGCAGTGCTGCAGCCCACATCTGATGCATTTGTGTAGAGTTCTTGGACTGGGGCGAGAGTATGTAGAGGGAGTCCTGGGTTTAGGCTGACCTGTTGGATTCACCACAGTAGTTCCCTCTTCAGACATGGGATGTGGTGAATGTGGTATTCTAGTGGATGGGAGTGGTGGGTCCACACAGATCTGAGGTACCACTGGAACTTCTTTTCAAGGGTACCATGGGAATGGTTGAGGCCACAAACCCTAAAACCCTGAGGAACTCCCTGGCCATGATGTGATTTAAAAGGAAGAAGAGAATAAATGAAGGACTGCAGGTCCTATACCTTTTGGGGTGGCAGGGACACTCATGTCTGTCTGGATTAGACAACCCAGGAAAATATGGTATTGAGATGAATCGAGGACTGATTTTCAGACGTTGACTGAGAATCCCAGTTTTCCCAGGAGGAAAATGGTAGTCTGTAGGTGACTTAGAAGAGCGAGAAAGGTTGGAGCCTTTAAGAGTAGGTCGTCCAGGTAAGGAAAAATCTGGATACCCAGGAGCCTGCAATGAGCAATCACTGGAGCCAAACATTTTGTGAAAACTCTCGGGGCTGTAGAGAGGCCAAAGGGCAATGCAGAGAACTGAAAATACCAGGAACCCAAACCCAAATATTTTCTGTACTTGGGGTGAATTGGAATATGAAGGTAAGCCATCTTTTATGTCTAGAGAGGCCGTGAATCCCTGTTGGAGGAGCAGAAGGAAAAGGGGTTGGAGAGTTAGCATTCTGAAGGAGGGAACCTTTAAGAATGTGTTGAGGTGTGATAAGTCCAGGATTGGCTTCCAGGGATGATCCTTTTTGGGCACTAGGAACATTCTCAAGTAAAATCCTTTCCTTCTGGAGGTTCAGGGAACTTTCTGAATGGTGCCCTGTTGCCACAATTCTAACAGGAGCTCTGGAAAGCGGTGTAGTTGGTCTTGGGGAGGTTGAGGAATGCCCAGAAAGGTGGGAGTGGATAACCAAACCATAAAGTATTCTTTTTTGATTATATGGAGGACCCAATTGTCTTGGGTAATACTTTTCCAAGTCCTGAGAGCATTTGAGAGGCAGAGGGAGACAGGAGGAAATGGACATTTGCATGGTAGTTCACAGACCCCCCCCCTGCTCTGTCAGAAAAGGCTATTTTTCTTTGGAGGAAGCCTGAGAAGCCCTAGGCCTCTGTGGTCTCCCTCCTGTGGAAACTTTACTGGGGTGATGCTGAGCATGGCTGTGAACAAAGAAAGGCTTGGAAAAGAAGTTCCTATGGAACCTAGGCACAGAAGAAACTACAATATGTTTCAGCTCCTTAAGTTTTTGGACTTTTTCTGCAGGGATTTAAAAAGTGAAGTTGCAGCTGGATTGAACAAGGCTACACTGTCCAGTGGGGCATCTATTAATTTAGATCTGAAGTCATCCTGGAGCAGCTAAACTCTAAGCCAGGAAAATCATCTGAGGACTGACCCAGTTACAATTGCCCTAGCTTAAACCTCAGCAGCATCACAGCTGCATTTGATGGAATGTCTTGCCACTTCAGAATAAGTTCCTGAGAGAGACAGGGCCAGGTTTTTACCGTCAGATTCTGGAAGGTCTGAAACAGCACAAGATACTCAGGACAGCTGTTACAGAGTGTATTTTGTCATACGAGTCAGAGATGATGGTTCTGAAAGCCAAAGTGGCAGAAGTGTAGGCCTTTTTGCCTAGTCTTTTTACTCTCCTTGTCCGAATGGAGTAAGGAGGTGGAAGGGAGGCATTCTTGAAGGTTTATTAGTTGCGACAAATGACTGTTGGGTTTGCAGCAGGGTATCTAAAGAGAAATTTACAGTCCTCAGGAACTCTGTAGACATGGTATGGCTTCCCGGGGACTGGAGCCTGAGAATCCAGTGTTTGGGAGGCATTTCTAAAAGCATATAAAAAAACTGGATGCACTGGTGGCACTGCAGAAGAGCTGGGAAGGTCAACTTGCAGGAGATGGTAGTACCTTTTATGGATGTCTGAAATTTGGGAAGTATCTCACTTTATTCTCCCATTTTCAGGATGGTTTCCCCAGAGGAAATTTCCTCCACAGGGGATTCTGCATCCAATGACTCCTCTTCAGGACAGACATATTCCTGAGGAGAGGGAATTTGTGTGGAGTAATTCAAGGATTCTTTGTCCGAAGAGAATTCACCAAATGAGTCATTGTCCCTAACCCTTTTGTGAGAAGGGTGAGGGCCAAGAGTAGGGGCAGGCTGACAGGAAAGCTGCTCGAGTGCCATGAAGGCTTGAAATAGGCTCTTGAAAAGGACTGCCAATCTGCAGAGGACTCTTTAGGAGTGGATACATGATTTGTCTTTTGTTTTTTCTTAGCAGGAGACACTATCGTATGCAACGTCAGAGGACCAGACGATGGCTTGTTTTCAAAGGTTTCAAGCTCAATGTCTTTGGCCGTTGAACTGCATGCTAACTCCCTAGGGCCCTCGATGCATTCCAGCCTTGGTTACCCCCCGATGTCCTGATTGGACATCTGTTCCACCTCCAAAGATATGCTCAAGGCCAATGTCAAGGAGACCTCAGAACTGGGTTTTGCCTGGGACTCCATGCCAAAAGTCGGACAAGTCTACAGGTTGACAAACACCTCTGGAAATACAACAGAGGTGTGGGGCAAGGTTTCTTGGCCTTGTGCTTCGATGGCTTGGCATCAGACCCAGAGGTACCTTCCACTTGCTTAGCTAATAGTTTAAGCTACTGGTTTTCAAGATAGATGGCGAGAGACGAAAGCCTACTTCTAAGGGTCTTGGGAATGAAGGACTGACAAATACTGCCAATTTGTGGTCGTGGTTAGGACCTAAACAAGAGATACTGGGTATGGCTGCTCTTATGTGGAATTTGTTTTCCACACTGGCATTTGCCCTTTCTGGATGACATACCAAAACAGTAGAAAAGAAAAAAATATTCCCCAATGGGGCACTTATCTAAAAATGCTGAGTTACAAACACTGGAAATGATCAGACCGATGGTCAGAAAGGTATTCTGACTGGCAGCAGAAAAGTTCTGAGGATGATACATGTGTACATCCCTTTTACGGCCTACGTCAGACGTACCCTACATAAGGAGACACTTCTGTATACTGGCCAACGTCAGGTTACCTCTGGCAGAGGATATATCCTTCAAGTGAAGAGTATTGCAGCAAGTGAACAGACATCTACTGGGGCTATTACCTCTTGCTTAAGTCCCTGTTTTGGAAGAACATTTCTGTAAACTTATTCCTCATCAATTGTGGCACATGTTCCTCTTCTAAATGAAATCATGGCATCACCAGTAATTTGTTGCCAGGAATATGAATAGAAGGGTGATCAGGAATATCATGGAGCCCAAAAGATGCAGCAGGATATGGGCTCATACTAAACTCTGCAGGAAAAGCCCCTGAAAACCCATTTAATCCCCTATAACATGAGTGTACAAGGTTACCTTTGTGATGTACCTTTCTTACCTGGCTGACTACTATAATGTTACTGCACCTGAAACTACTCTCTTACCTGGCTGACCACTATAATGTTACTGCACCTGAAACTACTCATTCAGACTATCTGTAGCTATTACACTTACTGCATCCAGATCCACTGAGACTACCCATTGCTCACTGTTTTTACCAGCTAGGTTGGTAAAATCATTTAGTTGAATTGCCACGGTCAATGATTTTCTTTCTTACCCTAGATACTGTGTCACTTTTACACTTTTTTTGCACTCTCTACAACTACAGTAGTCACAGCTCATTCTTTTATCCTTAAGCCATAAACAGGTTTATCACCTTTACTTCAGCCCAATCAGTTATCTGCCTCTTTATCTTGTACCCCTTCATCTGTACTGGAAAGTATAGAATCTCAGTCATCTATTTCCCTTTCTGTAGCCAGCCTGAATGCACTAGATACTTTGAGGCAATGTAGCAACTTCACCCAGAATGATGCAGGGATTCAAAGACAAGATAACTGGCTTTAATAATTGGACATGTAGTTCATGCCATTCTCCTGGGATTCATTATGTGTTAACTTGGGATGAGATGGCTGACGAGCCTTCCTGCTTTCTCAGGGATGGCCTGCACCTCTCTTGCCAAGGCTTTTGCACTCTGGCTATAGGCTTTGCTGTCCACAGTGTTTTTTATGCAGAGTCCATCTGATGGACATTACAACCTAGTAAATTCTAATTTGGAATATATTAATGTGGCCCTACTCAATGCCAGGAGTCTAGACAAAAAAATGCCCAAACTTCAGGCTCTCCTGCAATTTGAACACATTCATATTATGTGTAGTTACAGAAAATGGTTTCAGAGCAATGAAAACACTTCCTGTATTGTAGGGTATAATGCCCGTCACAACTTTAAACCCACTGGCACGTGTGGGTGATTGCCACTGTCAAGGATATCATTGCCTCATGGCATATTCCTTTGGACACCACATTTGAACTTCTATAAGTCCACATCACCATAAACAAAACTAATTCATGGCTAGCTACAGAACATCCCATGTCTCACCTTCTGAGAATGACAGTTATCTTAATGCATTAGCTGAAATTCCCAATAAACCCAAAATATTTTAACAACTGGCTGATCTACACCGCCAATGGTCACCATGCCCATTGCTTCCTTGATATTATAAATGTTGACTCTCTTTCACAAATACTTACCCATTCTACTAGGGGCCCCCAAATCTTGGATCTAGTCCTCACAAACATGGTCACTTCCTGCACATTTCTTTATATACCATCATATCTTGTTAGATCAGATCATAATTTAGTTATCCTTTCCTTTAAAAATGGTGATACTTCCCCCTGTAAATAGTTGCTCGTTTACAGACTTCTCAAATGCAAACCTTTTTCAGTTACTTGATGACAAATAAATTTTGCTTAAAATCTCCTCTGAAGGATACCACTACTAAAGCTGCTCTGACATCTACTACCACTTAACTAGTTGCACTGATAAGGCAGACCCTATCAGCAACAAATATAATAAGTTTTAAACGCAATCCCCTTTAGCAGAATACCCATACAAATAAAATATATAACAAGAGAAACTGCTTAATGCTTATCAGAGGTCTCATTTTACCTACCTTAAAAGCACACTTAAGCAAACTAAAAGCACTTACGAGAACCCTTAGGAAGCTCAAAGCTGAATATGAACTTGGCTGGGAAGTTGGCATAATGGTTAAGGTGTTTACCTTACAGGTACAAGGTACAGGGCTTGATTCTCACATGGGGTAATTGGCTAGGCTTAAAATAGCCCAGAAGGACAGTTAGCCTACTACTAATCTATGAACCTATAAAATAGGCACTAAAACCAAAAGTAACTGCAAATAGTTCTCAACTTCCTGATATAGTTAAAGAAAGAGCAGCAAATAATATTTGCAGCTAGTCAACACTACTACTACATACTCTGACCCAAAGGAAATAACTTATGTCCTAGCTAGCATAATCTACCCACAGTTATAGCTATCCCACAGACTCCAGGATTCCAGCTAACCCTTTAATTACTAAAGAGCACATTTTCTCAGCTCTTTCAAAATCCAAAAATATTTTATCCATACGCACTGGCAACATACCAGGTTACCAGATTATCAGTGCCAAATATGGAATTTCTGAACCCCTACTTAACCTTTTTAATCTAAGCCTCTCCACTGGTTACATTCCTGAAGCCTGGAAAATAACCACCGTAAGGCCATTACACAAGGGTCCCCAAACCATGGACCCTTGAAACTATAGACAAATTA